>NW_011494898.1:1953694-1973275 GCF_000754665.1 Bison bison bison
CTCCTTTAGGATGGACTGGTTGGATTTCCTTGCAGTCCAAGGGATTCTCAAGAGTCTTCTCCAACACCACAGTTCCAAAGCATCAATTCTTTGGTGCTCAGCTTTCTTTATAGTCCAACTCTCACATCCATACATGACTACTGGAAAAACCATGGCCTTGACTAGACAGACTTGTTGACAAAGTAATGTCTCTGCTTTTGAATATGCTGTTTAGGTTGGTCATAACTTTCCTTCCAAAGAGTAAGCATCTTTAATTTCATGGCTGCAGTCACCATCTGCAGTGATTTTGGAGCCCCCCAAAATAAACTCTGCCACTGTTTCCACTGTTTCTCCATCTATTTGTCATGAAGCAATGGAACCAGTTGCTATGATCTTAGTTTTCTGAATGTTTGAGTTTTAAGCCAACTTTTTCACTCTCCTCTTTCACTTTCATCAAGAGGCTCTTTAGTTCTTCTTCACTTTCTGCCATAAGGGTGGTGTCATCTGCATATCTGAGGTTATTGATATTTCTCCCGGCAATCTTGATTCCAGCTTGTGCTTCTTCCAGCCCAGTGCTTCTCATGATGTACTCTGCATGTAAGCAGGGTGACAATATACAGCCTTGACGTACTCCTTTTCCTATCTGGAACCAGTCTGTTGTTCCATGTCCAGTTCTAACTGTTGCTTCCTGACCTGCATACAGGTTTCTCATGAGGCAGGTCAGGTGGTCTGGTATTCCCATCTCTTTCAGAATTTTCCAGTTTATTGTGATCCACACAGTCAAAGACTTTGGCATAGTCAATAAAGCAGAAATAGATGTTTTTCTGGAACTCTCTTGCTTTTTCCATGATCCAGCAGATGTTGGCAATTTGACCTCTGGTTCCTCTGCCTTTTCTAAAACCAGCTTGAACATCTGGAAGTTCACGGTTCACGTATTACTGAAGCCTGGCTTGGAGAATTGTAAGCATTACTTTGCTACTATGTGAGATGAGTGCAATTGTGCAGTAGTTTGAGCATTCTTTGGCATTGCCTTTGGGATTGGAATGAAAACTGACCTTTTCCAGTCCTGCGGCCACTGCTGAGTTTTCCAAATTTGCTGGCATATTGAGTGCAGCACTTTAACAGCATCATCTTTCAGGATTTGAAATAGCTCAACTGGAATTCTATCACCTCTACTAGCTTTGTTCATAGTGATGCTTCCAATGGCCCACTTGACTTCACATTCCAGGATGTCTGGCTCTAGGTGAGTGATCACACCATCGTGATTATGCGGGTCGTGAAGATCTTTTATGTACAGTTCTGTGTTTTTGCCATCTCTTCTTAATATCTTCTGCTTCTGTTAGGTCCATACCATTTCTGTCCTTTATTGAACCCATCTCTGCATGAAATGCTCCCTTGGTATCTCTAATTTTCTTGAAGAGATCTCTAGTCTTTCCCATTCTATTGTCTTCCTCTATTTCTTTGCACTGATCACTGAGGAAGGGTTTCTTATTTCTCCTTGTTTTTCTACTGACCTAAGTATTTATTACTATATATTACTATAAGTTGTCAGTTGACCAGCAGCTCTGAGCAGCAGCTAATAGCAAGTCAAAATTCAGAACTATGGTCCTATCTCAAACGACCTAAATCAGAACCTGCATAAGATCCGGAGTATCTTAAGCACACTGAAGTTTGAGAAGCACCATCTACTGCTCCAGTTACAACTGCAATCCAGTGATGCCTCTGTCAAACAAGTCTCTCCTGGGGCTTCCCTGGTGGCTCAGTGGTAAAGGATCCACCTGCCAACGCAGGAGTCATGGGCTTGATCCTGGTCTGGGAGGATTCCACATGCTGCGGAACAACTAGGCCCACGTACCACAACTACTGAGTCCTGGAATTGCAACTACTGAAGCCGGTAAGCCCTAGAGGCCATGCTCCACAAGAAGAGAGGCCACTGCAGTAAGAAGCCATGAACTGCAACTAGAGTAGCCTCTGCTCACCACAACCACAGCTAAGCCTGCACTACACAATAAAGACCCAGCACAGCCAAAAGAAGTCAATAAAATTATTTTTTTTAAAAAAGACAGCAAAATGAAGTTTCTTCCTACGCAATTTCCCTTTTCTTGCTGAGGCTGAGGTTCTATCTCATGCAGGAATCCTGGCCGTTCTGGATTCATGAAACTCACACCTCATACCTCCTTCCACAGGAGAGGAAACGGATCCTTTTCTGATGCTGGGCTTATCAAATGATAGGTGATTTTTGTAGCCACAAAGGGAAAGAACTGGGTACCGTAAGAGACCCACTACCTGCACTTAGAATCAGGCAAGCCCACACTGAAAATGTAAGCTGATTTCTAAAAATAAGGACAGACATCGAGACAAGTATAGGCATCTGTCAAATACTTACTAAGCACCTATTCTGTTCAACACTCTTCTGACCCTGAGAGTTTATCAACGAAAAGAAACTGGTCCTGATTTTACCCTTGAGGAAGGGATTGTGTCCTACTGGGCAGAAGCAGACAATCCAGGAAGCAGAGACAACACAATTATAGAATGTGATGAACGCTAAGAAGTGAAGAGGAAGGAAAGAGTGTGAAGGTAAAGAATGGTGTGACAGAATGTCTGGGGCAGCAGGGTAAGTATTTTAAGCAGCATTCTCCAGATAAGGTTAACGTCTGAACTGAAACCTGAGGGATTAGGAGTCTGCCAGGCACTCGGGGGCAGGGCACTCCATAACGAGAGACCTCCAATGAAAAGGTCCAGAGGACAACAAGCGCTTGGTGGGTTCAAGAATGAGGGCAGGGTAGAGGAAGAGCAAGCGGGCGTGTGCAACCAAGACAGACACAGAGCAGAGCCGACAGATCAACGGAAAGGTGGTCCTGGTGGTTACTCGGATTACAGTGACCGACCTGCAGGCACTAGAGGCGTGCAGACTGGCACCACCCCCCACCCCCGGCTCTGGATTTATCAGAAGTGTGACTACTTCACAATATGTGAACATGGCTTTACAGGCCACTGCCTGTCTGGATGGGACTGTGACCTAGGAATGCTGTCTTTTTATATTCTTTAACGGCTATATTTTAAATGATTACATAAGCATCTGCATTATATCCTTGATTTTGCCCTTAGTCCTCAAAGCCTAAAATATTTTTCACGTGACCCTTTAGAATGCAAATTCGCCCCTGAGCCGGGTCTGCACGCAGTAGGCAGTCAGGAGGTGAGGGCCATCACACGGACTAGGTGGACCCCCTAGTTCTGAGGCTGGCAATAGCTGAGGCCCTTCATGCAGTACCTCTCCAAAATACCATTTGCCTAATTTACAGTTAAAATGCAGGCAAGTGATTTCCCAAGAACACATTAACTCCAATTCTTGAATTCAAATCCAGATCTCTATGTCCCTAAAACCCATATTATTTCTATCATCCAAACTGCATACAATTAATCTGTTCTCCAAGCCAGCTGTTTTGTTCAATTAATCCGTTCTCCAAGCCAGGTATTTTGTTCCAGGCATATCTGACACATACAGTTAAGATGGAACTGAATGAATGTGTATTATGTTGCTCATCGTATGACCAAAAAAAAAAGAAAAGGGGGTGGGAGGATAAGAAAAAGGAGGTGGTTCTTCTGGTGGGTGATACTTAAACCAATTTATTATCCCTCTGTTTACTTCTCCCCTTTTCCCAATTTTCTATAATAAATGTTTCTTTTATAATAAGGGGAAAAGATTTTTTTTTTTTATAAAGAAAGCAGATATAATCAGTGCTACCCAGAGTATCTACATTGTACTTTTTAAAGACAGCACTATTTTGACAGCCAAAAAAGACACTTAGGAATACAGCATTACAAATTCAAGATCATGTCTATGAACTTGGCTTGAAAAAAAAAAAAACCCTCCGCAAAAATACAACCTACCATCTGTACAACGTATTCAGAAACGATTAGCATAGTATGAAAAAATAATGCTGGAACAGCAGAATAATTTTTTTTTTAAAGAATGCTTCCTATTCAGTATTCTTTTCAGATTTCTCCAGGAAGTATAAGCAAAGGCAAGATGGAACATGAGATCAAGAAAATAGAAAACAGGAAGTTAAACGAAAAAGGAAGACTAAATACTTTTTACTGAGGAGCATTTACGTGGCACTGTGTTGTCAATTTCACCAAGTCTGAGAATTTTCAGCTGCCCCGACCAGCCTCAAGACCTGTATAGGGAAGCCTCCCTTCTCTGGCTTCAGGGTTAAGCCTGGGTCCTATTTAGACAGTCTCAGCCTTTTAAAGCTCTAATGCCATTTCTCTGAGGGCAGGGCTCTCCCTCTTGTATCACTAAAAGTTCACCAGCAGAGCTTGCACACGTGGAGCCCAGAAAAGTGCTTCTCAGATGACTTTGCAGAGAGCACAAAGGCAGTGTGGATGGTCCGCCACTGGCCTCAAGAAGTGGCCTGTGGCCCTGAGCTGGGCCTCTTCATAGACAAGGAAACAGCCTTGCAAAATCCCCTCAAACCCCTGGAGCCTTAGAAAAAATTAGGGCAAGGACCCCTCCCCTGCAAACCAAAGTGCCATTCTGTGCTTCTGAGGTGGCAATTCATGAAGTCACGCTCAGATTTATAGAAACATATTCTGATAAGGTCAATTTTGAGCCATGCTAGTTTTAGGAAACTGTGTCCCAACCATAAAGGTGCAGTTATCTCCCCCCAAATGAAGAAAACTCATTCCTGTGAAAGCATATGCACCACACAGGTGCAGTGCCTATCCCCAAGGGACTCAGGAATAGTGCCCTTTGTATCTGAAAAGCAGGTGGGGTGGGTTCTGCTCTAGGGGCTCTGCAAGATCCCTGCTGAGGACCAGTCCTGTATGGAGGCAAAAGCTGGACGCCTAACACACAACTTCATCTCGCAGGCGGCCAACAGCTGAATGAACTGGAAGATAATCTCTGCAGAATTTAAAAATGAAAAGGGTTAGGTTTGAGCTACCATCAGGCACCTTTTCTGCCTCACATCTGACACCTAGTCCCTCCACCATCAGGGCAGCCAGCGCCCTCTGGTTTGTTTTTCCTGGAGCCCTGGCCAGCCAGTCTCTTCCAGGACAGAGGCAGCTGTGCTTATTATGATCCTTGGTCACCACCTCTATAATCTGTTCAATTTCTGAAGCTGCCTTAATTGGCTGCTAGAGTGGGTCAAGGCACTAATGCTGGCGAACAAAGTGCCCCTTCCCTTTAAGGCTGGCTTTCTTCAGTCCACAGACAGCAAAGACAGAAAAATTCACACCTCTGACAATGCTCCTGCCAAGAGGTGTCTCAGGGTTAGGTAAGATGGACGGATGAATGCTAACATGTTTTTCCAGAGACCGCTAGCATGGGATCATCAAACTCTGTAAGAGGCCCGACCATATATAATTCAGGTCTTGCAGGCCACGGCCTTGGCTGGAGCTACTCAACTCTGCCATTCTAGGGCAAAGGCATCTACAGACACTATGCAAATGTTCCCATAAGACTCTCTGTGGGCACTGAAATTTGAATTTCACATAATTTGTAACAGGTCACAAAATACATGCCTATATGGGGATTTCGGATGACATAGAGGGTCAGCACTCCTCACCTCTGCTTTGTTCAAGGGTCAACTGTATTCTTTGGTCTTTTTTTCAACCATATAAAAATGTAAAGGACATTGTTTACTTGCAGGCCATCAAAAAGGTATGGGCTGTAGTTTGCTGAAACCTGTCTGGGAATGAGACAACTATCACGTTCAGCATCATACCTTGGAGAATGCAAAGCAGAGCCTTGCTCTAGAGGCTTGGTCATACCTTCCCCAAACTCAAACCTTCCTTATCTTCCTCCACTGAGTCCACGTGTCTCCACCTCCCATCATCCTGCCTCATACCTTCAAAGCGACCTCCACCCAAACTTGAAATGTGAGTGAGGGGCTTGGAAAGGAGATACATGTATTATATATACTCCCTGTGTAATAGGCGCCTTCAACAACCCCGCTCCCAGTACTTTCAGAATAAACCCTGCATGAGCCCATGCCTTTCTTTCTCTCCAAACTTATGTGTACTCCTCTCCTAGTCTATGACCCAGTGTGATGTTCAAGTTTTATGTGTCAACTAACTGGGCCACAGGGTACCCTACCCAGACAACTGGTCAAGTAGCATCCTGGGTATGTCAGTGAGGGTGTTTTGGGAATGAGATGAACATTCAAATCACCAGACTGAGGACAGCAGAGTGCCCTCTGTGTTAGGCAGGGGTCTCCAGAGAAACAGAATCTACATTGGCTGGCAGGATTATGAAGGTTGGGGAATTTGAAGATGTAAAGTCCAGTCCAAGGGCAGGACAAGAATCATGTCCCAGACTCATACGCTTTCATTTTCTCCCCTGCCAATCTGATCAGGAGAAGCCACCAAGACAATGAGGAAATCAAGCAGGAGAGTTGATTCATTCAGCAGATCTCTTACGTATACTGCCAGGAGCTGGGAACAAGAAACAAGCTACCCAGACCTTCAGCAGTGCACACAGCCCAGGAGGAGACAGTCTCCACCTCGAAAAGGAGAATTTGAGCACCCACTGGCTTTACATCATATTCTACTAGCAAAAATCATTTCACCCAATGACTTACAGCTACTTTTGGCAGGTTCCACCCAGTCAGCGCTTGCTTCCTAGTCCTCACCTCGGCCTGTGAGGAAAGCTCAAGCTGAAACAGTGAGCAGAGTGAAAGCAGGTTGTGTACGTTCTGATTTGTTTGTGGTTGGTTAGTGATGAAGCTGACAAGCTTCTAACTGCTGTGGTCCCACCCATCCCCTGAGCCTCTCTCCTGCTTTACAAACTGCAAGAGAAAGAACATCTTTAATTTAAGTAGAACAATCTGATCTCAGGGCATGTTACAACTTAATTGAAGATAAAATAACCTGTCGGCCCTAGTTATGTGAGTTTGTCTCCCTCCACCCGAGAGTTCCCCAATAAGGCCAGACACAGTTATCTGAAACCTGCCAGTAACTCTGGGATCTGGGTCCTGGGAAATCTTCCTTTGCTAGAACTATCTTCTATCAAAAGATCTTCAGGCCTGTGTGTGCCTGGGATAGAATCCTGCTCACCTCGTTCTTTAATGGAGAACATGGATGGGATTGGACTGTGAAATGTGTCCATTTCCTGTAAAACAATTTTCCTTCTACGTAGGAAGATCCCTCTATCTGCTCTACTGAAAGAGGCTTAATCCTTTCACTTTTCCAGTGTGAATTTCATGCTGCAAAGAGTCTAAGTTTGGGAAAAACCAGGCATTTATTTTTAGACTTGCCCAACTTTCTACTCACATAGGCAAACGGGAGTATCATTGGCAATGCTTCCCCGAGATCTCTTGAAAAAGATCCTGGATCTAATGGCTAACTTAGACCTGGGCACTTTCCCTTTGACTTTAGTTTTCTTCCCAAAGCAGTACCTTGAGGTGCAAACTTCGAAACAGCAACGAGGGCAAAATTGCAAGCATTATTTCCCTAGCTCCAGACACTGTCATGCAGGCTGTTTACTTTTCAGCTCTCTGATAGAATGTTGGGGTGCTATGTCTGTCGTATGACAACAGGAAACCAATTATGTGGGTCACACTCTAACATGATTCAGGGCTGGCCAGTGACGCTGGAGCTGCTTTTGATTTAACCGAATGATATTTTCCAGCCCTGCATTTTTACAAGGCAATATGGTTCAGTTTGTATTGAAGTTATTTTTATACAATACTTCTTTATTTGACTCAAAGTACATATTTGTGAGCTATTGCTGAAAGTCACAAAGGGAAGGAGGGCATTAATCGATCTTACATCTCCTAAAGCTTTATTTCCACAGAACACGGGTAAGAGCTAGAAATGAAGGAATGTCTCCATTTGCCTGAAAACCTCCAACATGGCTTTCTAATAAGTACGGCTACAGGGTAAAAGCATTCCTCGGCATTCGACTCAGGAAGCCTCCCACAGCTGCTAAGATTAGCTTTCTCGAAGGACTTGTCCCTCTCTCCTCAATTGCATGAGGGAGAAATACAACGGTCTCACACCGTGACGCCAACTATACTTTATTCCCTGAACTTACACTTTGGTTTTCTTTAGGACAGAGCTGTTTAAAGTCAACTGCAGCAGTAAAAATAATAATAATGGCAATGTTATGAATATTCTTTTTTTGTCATGAATATTCTTACTGAAAAATTGCTGTACTTTGCATCAACTCCTGAACTCACTACTAGTCTGTCAAAGAACGCAGGGTCACAAAAGCTGGTTCATGTGACAAAAATGTCTATCTATCCTGACAATCAGAACAGGCTGGTGTTTTCAAAAGTATAATTTATTAAGTGGGGCATAACAAGTTTTCTCTGAGCAAATAAGTACAAGAATAAATACAAGACGTTCAGAGTGAAACAGAAGTTAACTGGGATGCTCCTCTGCTGAATTTCCCAGAGTCTTTAATAGTTAGACGGGTGTTCTACATCTTTAATGTTTTACCACTGAACCTTCTTCATACAGTGTCATGTTCTACAGGGCTAGCATTCCATGGCACAAACTTTTGCAATCTCTAAAACTGGTCACTTAAAAGTGTCAGAAATTTTCTACTATCTTTTCTATCACACGTATATACTCTTCACTATTTCCCATTTTCTAGGAGGATATTCAGAGAAGGCAATGGCACCCCACTCCAGTACTCTTGCCTGGAAAATCCCATGGACGGAGGAGCCTGGTAGGGTGCAGTCCGTGGGGTTGCGAAGAGTCCGACACGACTGAGCGACTCCACTTTCACTTTTCACTTTCATGCATTGGACAAGGAAATGACAACCCGCTCCAGTGTTCTTGCCTGGAGAATCCCAGGGACGGGGGAGCCTGGTGGGCTGCCGTCTATGGAGTCACACAGAGTCGGACACAACTGAAGCGACTTAGCAGCAGCAGCAGGAGGATATTTTGCACAAACAATCTAAAACATAGTGTCACATTACAGAAAAGTACAGGATGATGAAAGTGCTGCAAAATGCTCCCTGGCATTATTACTTGTATTTCCCACTTGGATGAGATTTGGGGCAATGCTGGTACAGACCCCTTCTCCAAAACACACGATGGTTTGAAGAAAGTATGAATGAACAAAACGAGGGGCTGCATGGTGTGACTGCCACATCTGTCAGCAGCGCATTTGGGAAGCCTTCTCCTGTCACTATATATATTCAGAAATAATGACATAGAAATGTAGTTTCTCCAGGCAAACGAAATGGAGGTGCAAATTAGAATCACACCTCCAGTCTCATTTTGGTATCACTTCTTGTCGGGATAAACAACACGTACTCTCACTTCCCTACTCATGGCAAGTAGCCACTGTTAACACTTGCATTAGGGATCAGTCACAACAAATTACAGTTAAGTTTCACGCTGCACTGCAGGAGGTGGCCTGGGCCCCAGGGGAGCACCTAGTTAAGCTAGGCCCGTTACCAATTTTGAGGCTGAAAAGGCTCTGGTGCCTTAGACACATGAAGTGGTTAAAATTCTAGTACTCTTAAGTGGTATCTTAATATTTCTTTGTAGTAGTTTATTATTCTCTGTGGAGAGCAGCCGTGGGTAGCTGCTTGCAAAAAGGGTGATTTTAATCACCAACCATTTTCAACAACACAAGAGATCAGTAGTACTCGAGTGTGGAAGCTGTATTATAATGGGAAACTGCCTGGATGGATGGAAAACACAAACAGCTTTCACTTCAAGATAATTATGTTGGAAACCAAACTTTCAGGATATGGAGAGTATCTACAGACACTGAGCCAAACAGAAAAGTCCATGGGGGAGGATGGGCAAGAGACAGCCCATAGGAATCTGTGCTGTCTATTGCCTGAACTGAGGAAAACAGGATTTTGTAACTCAGAGCCGAAAACAGCCAATTTATTAGTTACTCAAGTACAGCAAAAGAGAATTCATGCAATGAAGAAAAAATAAAGTAAAATAAAATCTCAAAAAAAAAAACCTTTAAGAATTGGCATTGCCGCATATAAATGTGAAAAAAAGCTGTTAAACGCTACTTAAATTCAGATGAGCCTTTTCATTATCAGACTGACAAAATTTTTAGGCATATTACTTATCTAGAGCACTGCCATAAAGTTCCCTGAGTATTCCTGACAATCCAAATTGGGAGGGAGGCATCAGGCCCTTTGTCATAGGGAACCAAATTGATACAATTTAGTAGATTAAAAGGGGGGGGGGGGGGTCTGGGGGGTCTATTTTGGATATGCTTTAATCCAAAATAAAACAGAATGGGTTTATGCAGATTTATTTATGTTGCAGATTTATTTTCCACCAGACTTCCATTGGTTACGTGTCAGGTATCTGCTAGTTCTTCTAAAAATACAGGAAAATGATCAGAATCCATCATTTGGACCTACATATCCTCATTCATACACCTTGGGACATCCATTAGTACAGGTGTCCTCTTTTAGTTACAAGAAAGCATTACGTGACGTGCCCCCTATAATCCAATATCCACACGGCCATTAGCAGTAGCACTCAGTAATGGCAGCTGTCGTGTACCAAACGTCACAGTAAGTACAGGATACGTGTGACCTAACTTACCCTTCATATCACATGTTTTACACAGAAAGTCACTGAGGCTCAAAGGATGAAATAAATTACTCCAGGTAACAGAACTAGTAAGTGCTACAGTATAGATCTGATTCCAGTCTGTTGGACTCTAGTAAGCATGAGTAAATCTTTAACTGAGAAAGTACCAGGTACAGAAGAAGGAAAACAGACCTGAGAAAATGGAGACATATGCTGTCAGTGAGGTTAAAGCTTAGTGGAGCCAGAAGTGAGAACCAGCTACGAAGATACCCTACAACAGATTTCAGGCTAAGGGCAGAAGATGTAGGAAGGTGGCTTTTGAAGTGAAGCTTACCAAGAGGAAAAAGTTCTCTTTTCTTACTTTCTTCCAGGCTCACTGGTATTTGATTAACTGGGACAAGGGCATTTAAGGTAAAGGCAAAGGAAAAATATAGGGAGAAAATACAAAAAAATGAAGCTCATATATTCATGAAATTGCAAACTATCCAGGTTGGCAAAAGAACATAAGCATAAGAAAGGAGGTATAAGGTGAGACTGGGAAAGTACTGGGCCATTGAGCAAAGGAGATCTGCTTCAGAGTTGTGTTGAAATCCCCCGTATCGTGGCCATGTTCCATCATCCACCCTGGTGCTTTATTGCAAGCCTCTTCCTCCATTTCCACAGACACTGTCTCTTCCTCTTACCCAGCCTAAAGCAAAGGCCATTTAGTTTCATAGTTCTTTTCCACCTCCCTCGAGTTTTCGTTCAATTACAGCTCAAATTCTGTCACAATTCCTTATCTGCAGCCATGAAATTAAAATATGTTTGCTCTTTGGAAGAAAAGCTATGACAAACCTAAACAGCATATTAAAAAGCAGAGACATTACTTTGCAGACAAAGGTCTGTCTAGTCAAAGCTATAATTTTTCCAGTATTCACGTATGGATGTGAGAGTTGGTTGAGTGCTGAAGAACTGATACTTTTGAACTGTGGTGCTGGAGAAGACTCTGAGAGTCCCCTGGACAGCAAGATCAAACCAGTTAATCCTAAAGGAAATCAACCCTGAATATTCACTGGATGGACTGCTGTTGAAGCTGAAGCTACAATACTTTGGTCACCTGATGCGAAGAGCCGACTCACTGGAAAAGACTGATGCTGGGAAAGACTGCAGGCAGGATGAGAAGGGGATGACAGAGGATGAGATGGTTGGATGTCATCACTGACTCCATGGACATGAGTTTGAGCAAACTCCAGGAGACAGTGAGGGCTGGACAGGGAAGCCTGGTGTGCTGCAGTACATGGGGCTGCAAAGGGTTGGACACAACTTAGTTATTAAACAACAACAAATTCCTTACCTGGAAATCTGGTTTCACACAGAGGATTCACAGACCACTGCAGCCCCCAACCTAGTCCCAAGCCTCATTTCTTGCTCCATTTCTTGATGTTCAGTTTAGGGCTCTTCCCAAGCACCTGTTAATGGCTTCAATAAGACATCATTAACTCATCTGCTCCCTTTCCAAACCTGTTTGAATCCCCCTGCTTTCTATCTCAATAAATGAGCAACTGAATATATAGCAAATTGTTAGCTATCTTACCATCAGTCACAACTCTTACCTTTCCCTTACTCTGATTTTGAATATTATTTTTCAAAGGATTCTACAATCACTAATTCCTGGAGATTTCAGAAATGTATACCACCATCTCTCATTTGCTTATACCAATGGTTTAATCAATCACCTTGTTTCCAATCTTATCTTCCTCCCAATGTTTCATCCATATATTCCATAGTGATCAAATATAACTGAATCACTTCCCTGCTTAAAACTCTTCAAGGTATCCCACTTGCCAGACAGGGGTTAAAAACAAACAAAAAACCCTCATCTTTTTAACATGGCTTATAAAATTTATCAAGATCTGGCCCCTGGAACTTCATTGATGGCCCAGTGATTTAGAATCTGCCTTCCAACATAGAGAATGTGGGTTCAACCTCTGGTCAGGGAACGAAGATACCACATGTGGCATTCTGCAGCTACTGTTCAGTTCAGTCGCTCAGTCGTGTCCAACTCTTTGCGACCCCATGAATTGCAGCACACTAGGCCTCCCTGTCCATCACCAACTCCCGGAGTTCACTCAAATTCATGTCCATCGAGTCGGTGATGCCAGGAGTCGGTGATCTCCTTTAGAATGGACTGGTTGGATCTCCTTGCAGTCCAAGGGACTCTCAAGAGTCTTCTCCAACACCACAGCTCAAAAGCATCAATTCTTCAGCTCTCAGCTTTCTTTACAGTCCAACTCTCACATCCATACATGACCAGTGGAAAAACCATAGCCTTGACTAAACGGACCTTTGTTGGCAAAGTAATGTCTCCGCTTTTGAATATGCTATGTAGGTTGGTCATAACTTTCCTTCCAAGGAGTAAGCGTCTTTTAATTTCATAGCTGCAATCACCATTAGCAGTGATTTTGGAGCCCAAAAAAATAAAGTCTGACACTGTTTCCCCATCTATTTCCCATGAAGTGATGGGACCAGATGCCATGATCTTCATTTTCTGCATGTTGAGCTTTAAGCCAACTTTTTCACTCTCCTCTTTCATGTTCATCAAGAGGCTTTTTAGTTCCTCTTCACTTTCTGCCATAAGGGTGGTGCCATCTGCATATGTGAGGTTACTGCAACTACTGAGCCTGTCCAATTACAGAAGCCGGAGTGAAAGAATGAAGAGCCCACAGACAACAACTAAGACCTGATGCAGGCCAAAGTAAATTAAAAAAAAAAAAAAAAAGATCTGGGCCCTGGAACTTCCTTGATGGCCCAGTGATTAAGAATCTGCCTTCCAACACAGAGGGTGGGTTCAATATCTGGTCAGGGAACGAAGAGCCCACATGTGGCCTTCTGCAACTACTGATCCTGTCCATGAGAGAGAAGCCGGAGTGAAACAGCGAAGAACCCACGGACCACAACTAAGACCTGTGCGGGCCAAAATAAATAAAACAGCCCTCTAAAAAAGAGCAGGCCCCTGTTTTTGCCTGTAAGGCTTGCCTCTCACCTACTCTCCTCTCCCTGTCCCTATACTCTAGTTAAAATGAACTACTGGGAAGTCCCTAAACTCACATATATACTTTCTTACCTTTGAACAGGCCAGGCTCTGCACAGGGCAGGCATCTCCCTGCTTTCTCCTGGCACCCCGCTACCTCCCCTCACCTTTCAGTGCTCAGCTTGTACAGCAGTTCTACCAGGAAGACCAATCTATCTCTGCAAGCCTCAGCGAGGAGCTTCTCCTCTCCTCTCCAGCACCCTCACATTCTGCCCTGCATGTTTCCTTCGGTCTTTCTCACTCATTATCTTAAGAAGCTGTGGGAGATTTCATTAAATCCCTGCAATCTCACGCATGAAAAAGTGAACCATTTTCTACGTAAAGTTAATACTACTGTATTTGCTGATATGTGTGTATTATTTACTTCACTCATTTTTCACAACTCTTCCTCCAAGTCTGAGGAAAATACTAAAAGGAAAAAAAACACAACTATATATTCACATGACCCTACTATATATACTCCATTAACATGAGTTAATGGTGCCTAGAAGCTTATAGTCCACTGGACTCAGATGGGAGAACATATACACCAGTCTTCATCCCTCTGTCTCACTACAATTCCTTATTTTCTTCATTTCTCATTCATTCTTCTCTGTTGTTTTGACAGTGAATTTTCCTTGTAAAAACAAGCTCAGGTACATAAGGCCTACTATGTGCACTTGAGGTTTCCATGTGTTTCCAAGAGTGAGATATTTAATTTATGTGATATGTCATTACCCCGTTGTTTGACTCACCCAATCAAAGAAAATTAAGTCTTAATACAAATGCTTAAATACTGCCTTTCAATCATCTAGTAAAGAGGTTAGTATCTCTCCCTACTACATAATCCTGATCACAAATTTAAAAAAAGCAAACACTGTACATGTCAAACAAGGCTTTATCTCTTTAAACTGGGCAGTAAAAGTAGAACGTTCAGATGGGCACAATTACCATCCCTCCCCTTGGAGAATGAAGAGAAAGGAAATGATACAAAATAACGTGGGAATATTTGACTGGTATTCACATTCTAGCTTATAAACAATTTCCAATTCACTTGCCTAGATAGTTAACCATCAGTCTGGATGTAAAGAATTTAAGCCCGACCAAGAAACAGGAAGCATCGGCTTTGTCACAGGCGTGTTTATTTTGGTGGCTCACATCTGCAGCTTTCTGTCTTCAATGTATCCTTTCAGAGCCAAAATGAGGAAGGGAACATAGTTACTGGGCCCAAATCCATCACCGTAATTGTGATGAGCTGCACACCCACAGCATCTTTAGAAGGAAGTTACAGCTTCGTGATAAAGAACTCCAACCCATATGGAAGCAAAATCTAGAAGGAAAGGAACAGTCTATTCAACATGATTGGCTTTATTCAGTATAGCTCATGACATCCAGGACCAAGCTGGTCACACTCAGTTTAAAAGCAGCATGTCTAAGTTGATGTGTTCAGACTGACATTCCAATGCATCTGGTGTTCTTCTGGGAGTCCAACATCAGCACTGAATCCTCCCGGTGTCATCTTGTGCTGCTGATGAAATTACTTTCAAATAATCAGAACTGTGACTAAACACTGAACACTGTGGAAGTGGAAGGCAAAGCTGCCTTTAAAAAAAACTACAAATCCAGAAGTCTACATTTCTCAACACCAGCCTTCACAACTACACCGCATGAATCCCAATCCTTTAACGGGAAAATTTCCCCTTATACTGAATGCTTGTAGCCTAGAACAGGGTCAACACACCACAGCCTGCATGCCGAATCTGGCTGGCCGTAAATAAAGTTTTACTGGGACGCAGCCAGGGTTACTCTCTCATGAATTATCCGTGGCTGCTTTTGCACTACAAAGGAAAAGTTAAATAGCCGTGACAAGAGATTGTTGTTGTTTAGGTGCTAAGTCATGTCTGACTCTTTGCAACCCCATGAACTGCAGCATGCCAGGCTGCCCTGTCCTTCTGTTGTCTCCCAGAGTTTGTTCAAACTCATATCCATTGAGTTGGTCTGCAAAGCCACATTTACCTGGCTTTTTATGGAAAAAATCTGCTCACCCATGGTGTAGAGTGATGGGTCACCCACCAATCCTTGCTCTACAAAAATAGGTTCTGGATCAAAATTATTTTGTCCTCATTCTATAATTCCTCACTGAAGAACCAGAACTTGAGGCTTTGGGTTGGCCCAAAGACAGCCCAACCCTCCACTTGGAAGCACTATAGGAACAGGTCCAGGTGGCAACCCTGCAGAGCTGAACACATGCCTGTTTTTCTTCTGCCCATGAGACAGATGGTCCTTAGAGAGGGGAGAAGAATTAGTCCATGAGAGAGAATTCTCCATGCAGCACTAATTTTGGAAATATATCCTTGATCCATCTGGCCAAAGAGGATTCCTCAGGAGTACCTTTGCTATTTGAATCAGTTTAGCATTCAGGAGGGAAACCCTAGGTACCAAGGCTAGAATCTCAGGTTATTTGCTCTCTGTCAAAATGTCAGTAACGCATTCCAACTCTGCCCTTGAGATAAGATATCTCAAAAAATTTTAAGGGTCGAAGATGATGATAAGGATGAAGACAACAAGAACAGCTAATAGTCATCTAGAGGTCCCATTTCAAAGAATTTGTTCACTCCTCTTACAACAAATAATCCCCCGGGGAAGAAAATAACACCCAGATATTTGCACCACGTGCAGAAAGCAGAAGCAGCAGCATTTACTGTCAGATCTGCTCTGAGCTGCTCTCCCCTGGACACGGCAATGCCGTTCCTTTCATTCAGTGCTCTAGCTCACTTTTGCTACTGACCCTGTTGTTCTAAAGAGTAACAAACCATGCATTTGCTACGGTTAATTATCCCAGGAAAACTGAAGTTTTCCCCCATTCTGTTCCTAATTCTACTCCATAGTGTAGTGTGTATGTTGTGTCTGTCTTGTCTCCAAGTGAGGAACAGATAAAATTAAGAGCTGACAAAGAAGAAACAAGAGCATTAAGGACAGCAAGTCCAAATGAATTCTTTCCAGCCAGTCTCAGTTGACAGGCTTTTGAAGTCTGATGGACTGAAGTTCAAGTCCCAACTCTACCATTTACCATTTGAATAATCTTAGGGTCCTCATCTATGAAACAAAATAGTAACCAATTTACCTGTGGAGTTATCTCTAGAAGAACTGAATTAAAATGCATATAAATAGTTAGCAGTGTCTGCTTCATAGTAAGTTCTGCATATGTACTTAAGTCCTTAATATCTAATTAAGAATCATTACTGGGCAAAGTTCCTGTTAGGAGCGCAGTGATTGTTACAAACAGAAACACAAGTGGGCTAGGGAAGAAGTCACAAGGGGAAGATTTCTTTCTCGACTTTCTTCCAAGCCAAACACTTGGGAGACAAAGGCAAATTCTCAGTAGAAAAGATGGTATTCTACTTTCGCTATTCTTATCATGAGCAATACTGAAGCACTCCCACCTTTCATGTGCTTTGGTTCAAAAACCCTCTGTGAGGCTACTTGTGAGTATGACACAGCGCTCCAACATTATCTCACGAGGGTGTGACATCAAGGGGGAAAAAAGATGCCGCCTCCAGTAACTGTCGGCTCCTGCAGATGATGCTATGTCACATACACTCATCAAGAAATAGTTACCTGCCCAGCATTATCTAGGCAGAGTGGGTTGTGAAATAAAGAGCTCCTTTGACAAAGAGAGTGTAAATAGCTGTTCAGTTTCAGTTCAGTCGCTAAGTTGTTTTCGACTCTTTGCGACCCCATGAACCGCAGCATGCCAGGCCTCCCTGTCCATCACCAACTCCCAGAGTCCACCCAAACCCATGTCCATTGAGTCGGTGACACCATCCAACCATCTCATCCTCTGTCATCCCCTTCTCCTCCTGCCCTCAATCTTTCCCAGGATCAGGGTCTTTTCAAATGAGTCAGCTCTTCACATCAGGTGGCCAAAGTACTGGAATTTCAGCTTCAGCATCAGTCCTTCCAATGAATATTCAGGACTGCTATAACATTAGTGAAATACGATCACCCATCCTCATGCAGTAAAGCGCTTAAATTCAGTCTAACAAGATTTTCTTAACAACACACTCTTTGTTTACGAAATCTAACTCAGTGTTTTTCTAAAACTGTTAACACCTTCTACATGAGATCTCTAGACACATGGACAAAACGCAGAACAGAGACAAGGAATAAATAATAAACAGAGGAGCAAGGGTCCATTTCAAGAAACCAGGCTGGGGATGAAAATGACAAAGGGCTCCTATACATGAAAATCAATACCTGAATCGTATCTGGAAGGAAGAAGGTAGCC
Source organism: Bison bison bison (assembly GCF_000754665.1). Lineage (NCBI taxonomy): Eukaryota > Metazoa > Chordata > Mammalia > Artiodactyla > Bovidae > Bison > Bison bison. The sequence goes on from NW_011494898.1 coordinate 1,971,538, forward strand.
AGGACAGACTCAGCAGCTGCAACGACTTCCAGCTGCCGTTAATCTCACAGAGCTCACCTCTGGGCAACTCCCTGAAAGCAAAGGAAGAATCCAGCTCCTCTCACCAAATGCTTCTCTTTCTCTAAGCTCCACGGATTTGGGTTACATCTGAGCTCACTTTCACCCATGTCGTGAGCTAATTACAAAGAATCCAGAAATGTGGCAATGAACTCGGAATACTGTAGGCTGCTTTAACAAACCTTAGCACCATCTGCTGAAATATTAAGATGCTTGTTTTAAAAGCTGACTGCCAGAGAAGGAGGTCACAGCACTGACAGTGGGGGAGTTCTCTTTAATAATTACTTTTTATTTCTCTTTCCTATACACAAACAGTAGGGTACTGAGCCAGAGGTGAACATTTCAGAGATAAAAGACTATCTCTACTTACCTTCTTCTCCTGTTCCAGCCACCAGCATATCAGAACCTAGAGAGCCTTGGTCATCGAAGGAGAAGAGACCTAGTCAAAAGATTGTGGTATGTTTGTGTATTTCACTGAACAACAGTTGTCTGGGGACATATATAGGGATGTTATTATAATTCCTTTTTTTATAACTGGTCAGGAAAGACACATTTAAAGTGCATGTATACTTTAGACAGACACCATATGATTTTATCCCGGCATGATAACCTGTCAGTAGCCTGAGACTCATGGCATTTGGGGCCCCTTTTGTATGCTAGATATTTCTCTCTCAAATAGGAACAATAGAAAAAAAGCCTCAGGTTTGTGGGCAAAGATCAGGCCAACAGGGTTCTAAGGGGCTTAGGGAAAGGAAAGGAAAGCCTTGTAAAATGTACCTTTACTGTTGCAAGAGACCCCAACACAATCAATCACGCCAGTGGTCAGAACTGGACAATGATAACCTTGGGATTTTGTATCCTCTTAGGAAACGGAAGTATGTGCATATGGTCTCCTCTGAGCAATAACTATGACAACAAACAGCAATCACCGTGATGGCAGAAGCTTATGGGGCACATCTGTTACATATTCATCCTTCCAATATTCTGAGGCAGGTATTATTATCTCACTGTACAGGGAAGAAAACCAATGCTTACAGAGGGTAGGCAGCCAAAAAGTCATCAGCTAGCAATGGGCAGGGATGGCACTGAAGCCAAGCTGTGGACAGGCCTCCTATAGAGGCTGGCTTAAACCAAGAAGTCTCATCATAAGGATATGCTGGTAATGAGGAAGACAGAAATGCTACAAGAGTCCAACGACATGCTTTGTAGCCAAAGCAACTAGGCAGCAAAAGCTCAGGAGTCTTCCCTCTTGAGTCCACGATGCCTGGGGACTCAGCCACCCTACCAGCTGCTTCTCTGCCTTCAACTAATGCGTGTCCACTCTGTAAGGAGACCCAAGTCACTCCCTGGCTAGCCTACAGCCCATGTCCTTTAGTCACATGCCAGAGGTCTGATTAGGGAGGCCAGGTACAGAAGCGGCTACGGAGGCCTCAGCACGAGTTTCAGGAGAGGGGCTAAGAGCACAGGGAGCCCCGTGGCTGCTCCGACAGGACCCTCATTTGGATCCTGCCTCGTATTTTTGGCATTTACAGTGATTATCTATATCCAAAAAGGGAACAAAAAGACAATTCCTCAGTCTCAGTAGTCTATAGTGCACTACTATATAGAGTGTGCTATGTATGTGCTATACAGTATACATTATACGGTCAGTACAGTGTACTCATTATACATGTAAAACAAG
>NW_011494898.1:1973375-1990259 GCF_000754665.1 Bison bison bison
ACCAGTACGTGCAAGAAGTACAGACACAGACAAACTGGTAACTTATGAAAGGTCTTCCTCCCCTCTTCCCTTTGTGTCTGTTTCAATGTCCCATTTACCAGAATTAAAAGGTGCGTGGGTTCTGATTTCCACTTATCAGGAGGCTGGTCCCTTCTCATCATTACGTAGAGGGGTGGCTCTGAGTTTCCTTCGACCATCTGTCATCCCGCACAAGCCTGAGGGATTCACCGTAGAACAGGAGGGTCTGCCAAACCTCTCAGGCAGGCTCCTGGGGCAGGGTCGACAAGTCACTTCCTAAACTGGGGTTCACCAGAGAGAAAGACCAGACCCCCAAACGTGACTAGTTAGAGCCAGAACACGGACCTGACAGGTCAGAGTGAAAGGGAAGTCACCCCACAGGAATTAAAACCCACCCCTGCCACGTTCCCAACCAGAGTCCCAAATGTTCACATTGGGCACTACCTTCAAACCCCAAATGTCTCCCAAGAAGCAAAGAGGCTAAAAATGTTCCTACAGTGAGTAAAAGCTCCTTGTCTTACAAATAAAAACTAGTGATATGAACAGAAGCCAAAAGATCACAAACTTTTATGGTATGTGTCATCAATCACTGGATTGTTTAGGACATTGAAAAACTTTCTCCTAAGAAAATTAGGCTCTTACAACATGAGTATTAAATACAATTAAAACAGATCCCAACTACTAATGCATTTCATTCAGCTGATTCTGGGCAGCACATAGCTTCCTGCTAGAATCCATTTACAAAGGATGCTGGGATGGGGAGGGCATGGAAGGAAAGCAGTGTTTCACAAGCCTTTTCATGAGATGTTATAATCCTGAGACACTCTGCTTTAACAACTCCTCCAGCCTCTTTGAAATATACTTTTAGCAAACAGGGAGGACAGGAGTGAGAAAGCACATGAGGTGACTCAAGAAAGGTCTTGAGTCAACAGGAGGGTCTGATTAAAGGCTCTGCCATTCACTAGCCTTGCTCTATTCAGCAAATCCTTCAACCTCTGAGTTTCAAATCCTTATCCATCCACCCCCGCCCCCACTACCTGTAAATGAGCAATTAGCACCTGCGCCATCTACATCACAACACACTGAGAATCAAATTAAAACACATACTTAAAACTTTGAAATCCTTAGGTTTAGACATTAGATTTGTTTATAATGCCTGCATGGAATCAAATCTCTTTTACCCAGCTTTCAATAAAGTAAGGCACATGTTGAGAATGGGCTCCAGAGTTCACATTCAAAATCAAATGTAAATCTCAGCTCTGCAAATAAATCTGGTAACTGATTTAAGCCTCTGGTTCCTCAGCTGTAAGAACACACAACTCGGCAAAACTGTGAGGTGCGTTACACAGTGCTAGGCTGACAGTGGCTACTCCATTAAACACTGGTTTCTCCTTCTAATCCTGAGGTCGCAAATAAAACATCTATGCTTATTTATCAGCTTTGATATGAGATGTATCTCATATATATAGTATATATATTATATATATCCCCTGGAGAAGGAAATGGCAACCCACTTCAGTTCTGTTGCTTGGAGAATCCCATGGACAGAGGAGCCTGGTGGGCTACAGTCCATAGGGTCACAGAGTCAGACATGACCGAAGTGACTTAGTAGACTTCATATATATATATATATATAATGCATATGAGAAATATATCTTCATATATATGATATATATGATGTAATATAGTAAGTAAATATACATGCCATGTCCAAAATGAATGCTAAATTCATTTATTCCTAGTATGCATTTCCTAGAAAATATCCATCCAATGTTTTCAACTCTTACTGTTTCAAAAGCAAAGAAAGTTGAACCAAAAGAAACTTACAGGGTTTTAAAATCCTGACATCTGTCATATAGGAATTTCCCCCTTTAATAGTTTCTTTATGTATCTATGAATAAGTAACTTAGTATAATTAAAGGAATCAGTTAAAAACTAAGGGCAAATGGATAAAACCTCACATACCCAAAGCTTTACTTTCAAACATATGCACTTTGCTGAATATCACACCTGCCACAGACAGTGAAGCAACTTTTTTTTCCTGAAGACACATCAAATACTTAATGTCAACTACAGAAGACAAAAATTGTTTAAATGCTGCAGAGTAAAAAGTTCTCAAGAAAAATATACTTTCGGGATGTGTGTGAATTTTCCAGTGCATCTGCTGTTTCAAAATTTCATGACACAAGAGTATACTAAAGCTCTAAGAATACTTCATTATCTTGCAATAAAAAAATGGAAAAGAATCTGAAAAAAATATCTAAATACATGTGTATAACTGAATCATCTTGCTGTACACCAGAAACACAACATTGTAAATCAATCATACTTCAGTAAAAAAGAGAAAAATGGATCCAGTATCTGCTTCCCTGAAGATTAGGTGACGTACAAGGGTGGGTAGGGTTCAGAATTTTCTGACTCCTTGGATCAAGAATTGTTTAGTCCTCAAAGGTACCTTTCTCTCAAGGGAAAAACATAAAAAATGCCTTAAAGCAAAGTAGTAGGAGGCCAGCCCTTAGCTTCACAAGAACTTCCCTAGATCAATATAAAAGGGGAGGCAGGATGGCCATGTCAGCTACTCCCATCTGATCTGTGTTTGCTATACTTGGCAAGGGAATCAATCAGAATTTTTAGAAGGAAGTGGACTCTTAGAAAAGCTGAGGAATGCAAGATTTCCTCTTTGATGGACAAAGAGGGCAGTGCTTCTGGTCAACCCAATAAATGGTTTACTGGAAACTATTTGGACATTATTCTCTTGTTCTATTTATCTTTATATAGAGAAATAGATTTTCCCTTCTCCTAGTGGCCACAGAACAGTTTTCCATCAACCTTAGTCCTCTGCAGGGTAACTTTTCAATAAATAAATGTGGCACTGGTGTGAATCTATCTTCCGCCCTTGGTAAAAGTTCCTACAATTGGTTGTGCAGTATCTTACGGTCACTGAGTTCAACCACCCAAATGATAATAATACCTGGAACGTGCTAGCACCAGGAATCATCCAAGCAATGCTGCAAGTGTCCAAGGACAGAACGATTTTCAGTGTGTGCACCCCAAACCTACCAAGTTAATCTGTGGGCTCAAGAATCTGTGTTTTAGTAAGCTCTCAGGTCAATCTTCAGCATGTTCAGGTTTGAGAAACTGACTTAGAGCACTGCATCTTAACCTTTAAAATGCACTTGGATCAACCCATGAATTCTGCTAAAATACAGATGACAGTTGAGCAGGTTGGGGGTTGAAAATACACCAAGTCTGCATTCTAACCATTCCCAGGAGCTGTCAATGACCATATATATTAACACTGGAAGAGCAAGATCTTAGAGAACAGAGTCCAGTATTCTTATTCTGTGTATTGCGCTAATAACATTGGCCACCTATTCAGGGAACCAGGACAGCATGATGTTGAACAAGAAGAGGTAATAATGGGAGGTAAGAGGACCACTCCCTGAAATATTGTGCATTGTATTTTAGCATAGCCCAAACCTTCCATTTGTATGCACGTCAGTCTAGACAGTGAGTGCTACTGCCAAATGTGTTTCCAGGTACCACTTCACATGACACTGCTCCGTTTCTAAACCACAGCCTGGTACCTGACGGTTTGCAGTTCTAATTACACAGAGAATGTACATTAATCAAGTCAATTGCTTCTCCTTTACCCGACTTTCTCACCTGCCAAATGAAGGCACTTATAACAACTAATCCACAGACTTACATATTTCTTACAGGGACAGTAACATGCATGACCAATAGGAAACAGTAAAAACAGAAATGGTCGCAACTGTCACTGAGATAAGAAAGCAATAAGACAAATGAGTATCTTACTTCCAAAAGAACAAATGCTCTCTTGTCTCTTAAATCAGAAAAATAAAGATTTAATGTGAACTAGGTTCCACTAAAGCCTACAAAACTTCTGCTCTCTCAGAGGTGCATGTACAAGATACAAAGAGAGTAACCTGAGTTCCAGTCCCCAAATGTTTCCCCTGACCATGCTTTAGTTACCAAATATATCATTTATCATCAACCTACCTGGAAATGGAGAACTCTCTTTTCCATTTTACTTAGCGATGATGAAAGAAGTTGAAACATTTTTATTCCATCAGAGGTCTCTCCAAGTCTCAGATTTTCCTCTCTGTAAAATGGAAATAATATGTATTTTTTCAGCAGCATTGTGAAAATGAACAATTAACTCATTGACATGCCCAGCCTTACGACTGGGTCAACAGAAGACAATCATCACAACAAGAAGAGTTTTATATGATGAGAGTCACAGGGTGAATTAGAGAGATGTCTACCCAAATATACCTTAGAACTCCACACTAAATGTTGTGTACTGAATGTCTCCCCACAAAAATTCATATATTAAAATCTAATCGCTTGAGATTAGCAGAAGCAAATCACTTTATGCGTGCTAAGTCACTTCAGTCGTGTCTGACTTTGTGTGAACCTATGGACTGTAGCTTACCAGGCTCCTCCGCCCATGGGATTCTCCAGCCAAGAATACTGGAGTGGCCAGACAGCTGACGTGCTAGTTCCACCCTGTGAGGTCAGAGTGACAAGCTGGCAGTCTGTAACCTGGAGGAGAACCTTCACCAGAGCCTTGCCATACGACCCCCCTGATCTCACACATCCAGCCTCTACAACGATGGGAAATTTCTTTTGTTTATAAGCCTCCAGCCTATGGCATTCAGATACAGAATCCTGAACTAATACACTATACTTAACATTCTGATACTCTTATATGACTTTCACTAAGAAAGTTTTGGATTTGCTCAAGAGATGGCATTAGTCAAGCTATAAACTTTAAGCAGAGGACACTGTACCTCTCAGAGTAAATCCAAAAGTTATAGCTACTTTCTTCCTATTAACACTGTAATATCTCTCTTAAAAAAATGAAAGAGGAGCTTTCCTGGCTGTCCAGTGGTTAAGACTCCAAGCTTCCAATGCAGGGGGTACAGATTTGATTCCTGGTGAGGGAAGTAAGATCCTATATGCCATGCGGTATGGCCAAAAATAAATATATAAATAAATGAAGAGCTGTGATATCTTTTATTTTAAAATGTACACAAAATACTGGGTCACCTTGGACTCCTGAGCAACAGAACCAAAGACATTTCAACTTTCCTTTATATTTCTGTCTTCTACACTATTCAGACATGGGACCAGCTTAAGCACTGTCCACGACAAAAGAAATTAATTGATCATATTCTTCACATTCACCTAGAAGACATTTTTAACCAAGGAGAAGAGAAACCAGAATGTATAGCAAAAATCCCTGGTGTACAGACTTTCACTTTCTCCCAGAGCACAGTAATTCCTTTTCCATACTTTTCCTGGGATCATCATTTTACAATTTGTTGTATTTTCAACCTTGACTCATCGGCAAAACAAGAAAACACACCTGAAATGTTCAAGAAACATGGAATAGTATCAGTACTAATTTTCCAAAGGAGAAAATAAATGTAAGAATACACCAGGTCTCACACCAGCCTGAATTCTGAGTAGGTAACAGCTCCTCAAACTTCATTTTTCCATTTTATGTATTCCACAACCCTTTGAGCACTCACGATGCAAGTACAAGGCACCATGGTGGACATATGGGAAATGAAACACCAAGCTGAATCACAGAAAGATCCTACCCTAAGGAATTTCCCAGTCTAAAAAGTGAGCTAAAACACAAAGCCAACGTATCTTTACATTATAAACTCCACATACAACAACAACAAACAGCTAGACTCTTTTCCACGAGGGGATGTACTTGTAGCAGTTAAACTAAACTGGCTCATATTAGAGTAAAATCAAGTATTTCCACCATGGCTGCCCACTGATAACCACTGCGGGACACTGTGTCGTTCAGACCACAGCTCTGAAGGCAGACAGGGAGCTGCAGCTCCAGCTCAACAACTGTCCAGCTGAGGTTCTCGGACAAGGTGCTCAACCTCTTTAAGTTCCACTTTATGCTTCTGTAAAGCAGGGATTTACAGCTGAGGTTCTCGGACAAGGTGCTCAACAGCTGCAGCTGCTCAACAACTGTCCAGCTGAGGTTCTCGGACAAGGTGCTCAACCTCTTTAAGTTCCACTTTATGCTTCTGTAAAGCAGGGATTTACAGCTGAGGTTCTCGGACAAGGTGCTCAACAGCTGCAGCTGCTCAACAACTGTCCAGCTGAGGTTCTCGGACAAGGTGCTCAACCTCTTTAAGTTCCACTTTATGCTTCTGTAAAGCAGGGATTTACAGCTGAGGTTCTCGGACAAGGTGCTCAACAGCTGCAGCTGCTCAACAACTGTCCAGCTGAGGTTCTCGGACAAGGTGCTCAACCTCTTTAAGTTCCACTTTATGCTTCTGTAAAGCAGGGATCCTTAGCGCACCTCTCCTCTGATGTTACTGATATACTACACATAGCATATTGCTTGACCCAAAATCTCAGTTTTCTAGGTGAAAATTGGGCTAGGAATAGCCAACCAAGGGCTTCCTGAAAAGCAAAGAGAATGCATCACAGAAGGAAGAATAGGCAGAGTAAGAACACTTGGAATTCCTATACTCTCGACAGCTCATTCCGGTACACACTAGGCCAGAACGTCTTTACCTTGGCTGAAGACCCTCCTCTATTTTGAAGCTTATCTGGGACTTGCTCTAGACCCCCTGAATCAGCATCTGAGGTGAGCCTCAAGCATCTGTATTAATAAGCTTCAAAGGGGAGTATCATGCATACCTAAGTTAGAGAAGAACTGTGAAACACAAACTATTTTTGTGTTTCTGATGGTTTATACTTTGAGGCTAATAGAGCCGCCAGTCTTCAAAATCTCAGGATCACTATCCAAAGTTCTGTGCATATATCTTCCTAATGGGGTTCTCAATGATTTATCAGCAACCTCACCCCAGGCTTCCATTTACTGTGATGGAAACGAAAGCATCACAGAGATGCCCTTCCTGCTCCACTCACATGTTCTGGCCAAATCATTTATCCTTGCGTTTTCACATCCTTCTCATTGATCTGCATCACTCTTGAGTCCTTAATTAATTTATCCAAGATGATGTTGCCACACTGCTTTCAAACATACTTAAGAGTTAATGCTAATGTTTGTGGTGTCCTAGTAGATACTACCAAGGTTTCCAACATTTAAAAACATTGTGCGCGTGCATGCGAGTCTTGTCTGATTCTGCGACCACAGGGACTGTAGCCCTCCAGGTTCCCTTGTCTATAGGATTTCCTAGGCAAGAATACTGGAGTGGGCTGCCATTTCCTCATCGAACCTGCATCTCCTGCACTGGCAGGTAAGATTCTTAACCACTCAGTCACCTGGAAAGCCCATTAAAAACATGAGTTATTCTTAAAAGTTTGAAGAAACAAGAAAACCATCAGTAATTCATATCAATGTAATTATGTAATCTTCGGAACGGAAGAGAGAAGAGAGTCTTGCATTCTGCTTGCAATTTTTTTGTGTTCAATTCAAATCATGGTATTTCAGGAGACCATAGTATCATTTAAGCTGTGAGAGAGATAAAATATTTACATTAAAATTTCATTAAAATTACTGAACTTTTATTCACCAGTGTTCAGTTCAGTCGCTCAGTCGTGGCCGACTCTGTGACCCCATGGACTGTAGCACACCAGGCTTCTCTTTCAATTACCAACTCCTGAAGCTTATTCAAACTCATGTCCAAGTCAGTGATGCCATCCAACCATCTCATCCTCTGTCATATCCTTCTCCTCCCACCTTCAATCTTTCCCAGCATCAGGGTCTTTTCCAATGAGTCAGTTCTTCGCATCAGGTGGCCAAAGTATTGGAGTTTCAGCTTCAGCATCAGTCCTTCCAATGACTATTTAGGACCGATTTCCTTTAGGATGGACTAGTTGGATCTCCTTGCAGTCCAAAGGACTCTCAAGAGTCTTCTCCAACACCACAGTTCAAAAGCATCAATTCTTCGGTGCTCAGCTTTCTTTACAGTCCAAGTCTCACATCCGTACATGACCACTGGGAAAACCATCACTATGACTAGACAGACCTTTGTTAGCAAAGTAATGTCTCTGCTTTTTAATATGCCGTGTAGGTTGGTCATAACTTTTATTCCAAAGATCAAGCGTCTTTTAATTTCATGGCTGCAGCCACCATCTGCAGTGATTTTGGAGCCCCCCAAAATAAAGTCTGTCACTGTTTCCATTGTTTCCCCATCTATTTGCCATGAAGTGATGGGACCAGATGTCAAGATCTTAATTTTCTGAATGTTGAGTTTTAAGCCAACTTTTCCACTCTCCTCTTTCACTTTCATCAAGAGGTTCTTAGTTCTTCTTCGCTTTCTGCCATAACAGTGGTGTCATCTGCATATCTGAGGTTATTGGGATTTTTCCCAGCAATGTTGATTCCAGCCTGTGCTTCATCCAGCCCAGCACTTCTCATGATGTACTCTGCATATAAGTTAAATAAGCAGGGTGACAATATACAGCCTTGATGTACTTCTTTCCCGATTTGGAACCAGTCTGTTGTTCCATGTCCAGTTCTAACTGTTGCTTCTTGACCTGCATACAGAGATCTCAGGAGTGTTCATATCTAAGTATATAAAAATTTTTATTGGAAGGGGGCATGATTAAAGAAAAACAACCTACCTGACTTAGTAATAGATCCAAGCTGGCTAATCAAGCAAACTGCCATCTGGTCAATCAACTGCCATTTGAAAGGCTGTTTTAAAAATATCTTCGTATAAGTAACTAAATCTCATCAAAATGTAATGACTGCTAATTTAATTTATGCTAGCTAGCAGGAAACAAACTTTCACTGTACATTTTGGATCCCTACTTGTAATGCGATTATCAAGCCTCTCCAAGATTCCCAAATAATTTCCCCGAAATAAAGATGAAATAACATCATCCTGATTCTACCCTGCTTTACTGAGTTCTCACTCCAGCCCTGAACTTATTAGAGCAATTCTCCAGCAGCCTTTCAGATAAAGCTAAGTGCATCAACCTGCTTTAGCTCAGTACATGAGCAGTGAAATATGCAAAACACATATTTTTTATTTACGCAAAGTAAATGGCCAGGGTACAGAAAACCAAGCAGGTTGCTGGCTACCCACCCACCTGTGAGACTATCTATTCTTCCATAAACTGACGAAACACAGCATTCCCTGCCTCACACATGACTGATATGCATATTAAAAAAACATAGTGTGAACCTTAAAGCTGTATGGCTATTAAATATGGACACACATAAAGACTTTTCCATCAAAAGCATATGCAAAGGCAAAAGTACAGACATAAAAATAGAGAAACAATCCCTTCATTTGGGTTGCTGTTTCTGAAGTGTAAGGCATTTAACTGGAGCCAAGATTTTCTAAGAAGCTAGTCTTTCCTAAAGATGTTATGTCAATGGGCACCAGATTATACTCATGACTCTTCTGCTCACATTCGCACAGGCAGATTATCTCACAAAAGCCTCAACAAGTTAAGAGCAACAAACAAGGAATAAACACCCCAGGACAAATTCCTGAGAAAACACTGTGTTTTGGGCACAGCATTTGGGGACAAGCCATACCAAGGTTTGCACGATAAAGATACAGAGAGACAGGAATGGGACAGGTTCCTGCCACAAGCAGCAGCCACAGTTACTCAGGCTTCTACAAAGCAAGGGGCCTAGGTGACTCTAATCAACACAGCAGGTTCAGGATCCCATTGTAATTTGACTTGGCTTAGGATCACCCAATCGAATTTGCTAGCAGAGTATACTCTAGAAGAATCATCCATTAAAAACAATTCAAATGCAGACTCTAAATGTGCAGAGAGCTTTTTGTGATCTCTGCTGGAGCCTGGAGTATCTAACAGCTGCAACTGTGACTGTTCTAGCTAATTGCTCTCAGCAACAAAAATAAACAATCGCTCCAGGAAGAAGACTGTAACCCGCCAAATATTAATGAATTTTTTAACAGTCAGAAATCCCAAATCCTGGTTTAAAAGCCTCGTGACTGGTTGAAAAAGTCTCAAAGAACAAACACAGGGTTGAGGAGGCCCAGAAAGAAAGTCCTTACTTTGTATTTCATCCTCCCCTGTCACCCTCCACTTCTCCCCACAAGAAAAGAAAAAAGGAAAAGTGCCTTGTGTCTGGAAGAATTTAAGCAATCTGAGATATTTTAACTCATATATAACTTTTTAACATATGGGGGAAAAGAGTCGCACTGATTGGAGCTATTTTTAAAGTGCAGCTCTACCATAAAAATAGACATTTACTCATAAGGATGCTTGAATAGAGAACAAGCCCAATCTACATCTCATTGTTAAGAAAGGGGTGAAAAAAGGCTGTCGTACTTGCTGGAGAGCCATTTAGGGTCCGCCTCTGACGTCACGGCAGCATCCAGGTGCACTCTAACAAGCATTTTTCAGCCTCCTCCATCCTTCGACGAGTGCTCTTCTTCTATCAGCTATTTCTCCCAGCACATGCAATAGGGAGTCAGTATATACCCAGACCCTTGCAGAAAAGAAGATCCCTGCAATCAGAGACTCATGGAAGAAGGAAAAATTACTCACCCACAACCGAGTTCATCATCCTCCTCTCTTCCGAGCCCCTATTCACAAAGGGAGCACTGCCTTCTTCTAAAGAAAGAAAGGACAGAAGCAGCTGACTTATCAGTATGCTAGGGAATCTGTGTGTCCCTGTATAGAGGGAGAAAAAGTAGCTTCACACATCTCCCTACTTCCCATCCAGGCCCCTGTTGCTTAGTTGAAGTGTGCAACCAAATTGAGCACCTTAAATAGTGGCAAGCAGGCATTTAGCACCTCCCCACACTGAGACTTGGAGATATTGCCCCAGTTTCTATCCTTCAGTTGGTCTTCAGTCTCTATGAAAACCTGGAAGAATGAGGTTGTAATGGGAGTTGTAATGGGAAACCACACAGAATCCCTGATTTTTATAAACCTCCCTGACATGTCAGTAACAATCAATACAATCAAAACCAAATAACAGCTTTCACGTCCCTTAAACTAAAATCAAAATGGATTATTTAACGCCTGTTAAAAAATGTTTTCCAATGCTCATGAACAAAACCAGAAAGTAAAACAGCTTTATCAAGAAAAAAAACCAAACTTTTAAAATCTGAATGTTTAAAATCTTTATGAAGATGAGATATATAATCGTAACTTCAAGAAGAAAAGTATCAGAGGGGAAAAAAGGTGATCTTCTTCAGGAAAGAGCTGAGTAATTTTTAACTTGTTACTTTTTGAACTTTACAAATTTTCTATTGTGACCATATTTTAGTGGTTAAAATTATCCACAAGAATGTAAATTAATGAGTGCACAATAAAATAAAAAAATGCTCTTACCCGTATTCGACTTCTAAATACCCACATCCTGCAAGAATCATAAAATCTGATCACACAAAAGGACACAGGTTACGAAAGTTAATGCAGTGTGAGTTTTAGTACCTGAATGAGAGCAAAGGGCAGATTTCAAGAGTGAGGAGGACTGAGTTCAAGTGCCACATCTCACGGCAGCAGAAGAACTTTAGAGAACCTTACCTTCTCTGGGTCTGACTGACATCTGAAGAATTAAGGTGAGGTGAGAATTAAGGATGCCTGAGGTGTCCTCCAGCTCAAAACCAGACTGAAGCTAGACATAAATTAAATCTTCAGTCCTGAAACAGCAAGGCAACTGGTATAGAGCACAAGCTCAATGTACATTTAATGAAAGAAAGGAAGTTTAAAAAAAAAAAAAACAGTGTATTTAAAAGACAATTCCCCAACCTGTGTGCCACAGTGTGCAACATAGAAGGATCAAGGCATGTAGAGAGATTGATCTTCTCAGGACATGAACACGGAAAAAAGTATGAGAAGCACAACACCACCATCACATAAAAAACCAACTCACCAGTATTAGGATAAGCTTCAGATAAACTTCTAAGACGTTCTCACCACCCTGCATTTAGCAAAGACAGAAAGTCTGCCTATTCATCTGGTACTCAGGCCATTTACTCGTTGGACAGAGAACATAAGGAGCAATGGACTTGAAGAAGCAAAGAGGCTCTCCTTACGTGATGTATGGGTGTAAAACAGGTACTTCTCAAAGTGTAACTCCTGGAAAGCAGAAGGTTCTCTCACCATATACTTGGGTTCATATGCAGAATACAGCAGCAGCCATTCTCAAGAGATGAAATTCTGCTGAAGATATTTAAGTAATACAATAACAACTGCAACTGCTGCTTCAACATTTATAGCAATAGCTACTTAACCTTTTTGATAAGTAGGTTTTGGGGTTTTTTTGGTGTGGAAATCTGCATTATTTCTTATAATTACTACTCCTTGCAACTTGACAAAAGTTACATTCTGAGAAAGGAAAGGACTTAGTTCATGCCTGTAAACGTAAGGCGCTCAGGCACTTTCAACATGGTGCTCAACATGCTACCTCTGGGTCTGAAATGAAAGCTGTGCACCTCCTGAATGTCTGACCGCTTGCGTTCATGGGTGGAAGCCACCCTCCTCCATTCTCAGCACAGCTGCTGCACCTTCGTCACAATCCAGCCCAAACCAGAGAACCGAGCTACCTCACCTGCTGTGCTTCATTCCACAGGTGGGTCACCCTGAAGACCGCGGCCAGTTTCTTCACTTCTTCAAGAACGTCCACAGTGGAGCTGGTTGCTTTCAAATCTGGACAAGAAGGATTCTCAGAAGGGGTGCACAATAAAAATCAGAGTTAGAGACAGCACCGAGCTATAGACGATCGGTGGATCCAAGGGCCCTTCAGGACAAACAGACAAACAAAGCCCTTCTCCGGAAGGGCTATTTAAATGGGCTGCCTTCCTTTCCTTCAGTTCTTCATTGAAATGCACGGTGTGAGTATTAACTGAGCTATCAAAACAACAAAGAGGTAAAAGTTGTCAAACTAAAACCTCATCTTGGAAACATCTGAGAAACATTTGGATTTTATAATTTTCCCCTCACGACTGAAGCGACTTAGCAGCAGCAGCACCTTCCACAAAGGTGATACGATAGATAAGAAAGTAATAACTACAAATCCAAAGTTTTAGAGTGAACCAGGTACTATGGCATTAGAAACAGTGTAAATACTAAAGAAAGATCACTTTATCATCTTAAATTAGTGAGTTTGAAAAGGACACACTAAGAGAAAGAGATTGGTCCAGTTCTAATACTGGGGATGTTTAGCTTCTTCTGGTCTTTTTTGCATACACTGAACAACATGCTCCAAATATAAATGCCTTCTTTTAAACAAAGTCAGTATCCTTACTAGGTAGGTCTACGCAACTCCAAAAATCATATAATCACAGAAAATACTTTCAATGTTACAATAGAAATGGGCAAAGTAATGAGAACAAAATTTCAATGTTTACATAGTTTGTATTTCATCTATGAACTCTAATTTCTGATTAATCTGAGATTTAACTAGTTGTGGACACAAAAATGTTTAATAAGCTCATAGGTCTGTATTAAATATAACTTGTGAAGTGAAAGTCACTCAGTAGTGTCCTTTCTTTGGGACCCCATGGACTATACAGTCCATGGAATTCTCTAGGCCAGAATACTGGAGTGGGTAGCCGTTCTCCTCTCCAGCAGATCTTCCCAACCCAGGGATCAAACCCAGGTCTCCTGCATTGCAGGCAGATTCTTTACCAGCTGAGCCACAAGGGAAGCCCAAGAATACTGGAGTGGGTAGCCTATCCCTTCTCCAGTGGATCTCCCCAACCAGGAGTTGAACCAGGGTCTCCTGCATTGCAGGCAGATTCTTTACCAGCTGAGCTATCAGGGAAGCTGAGAAAATGTCACACCTAGACAGAAGCTCACCTACAAGCCTTTGGTCAGTGTTCTCTTGATGAATTCCCTTCTCCATTCTCTTCCAAATCCCACTTAATGATGCAGCACATTTCTGTGTGGTAGCCCACTCCCACCCTTTTAACTATCCTCCCCCAACACACACACACACACACACACACACACACGTCACACCCGTCCTCCTTTTCTTTTTAATGTATTCTGTGCACAGCATTCTTAACTTTCTTTGTACTGTGTAGTTACTTGTGGATGTGGACAAATCTTCAGGTGAACAAGACAGGCTGTGTAAGGAGAGGCCAGTCTTCCAAATGGGTTCACGCTTGGTGCCTATATGGTATTTGAAAATATTCATGAGTATTTCTGGGGGTTAGTATCAACTACTTCATCTTAATCTAAACCTTTAGTTTTTTAAACTAAAAGTAGTAGTAATAATAATGAGCTTGAGACCCTAAGATTGTGACCTGTCTTCATTCAAAGCAGAATAATGCTAGTCAGCACACTTTTAATATTCAAGGTATTTTACTATATGAATCCTGTGCAAATTGTCACTCCATATATATGTTTAGAGAGAATAAGACGGTCCAGTCAATTCCTCTATCAACCCAACTATTCATATAGGCAGTGTCTTTATTGTATATTATAACTTTCATGTTGCTTCAGAAAGGAAATGGACAATTTCATGGATAGGAGAACATCATTTATTAACCTAAATGATACTGATGTTGGGCTGAAAATTACACAAGTGAGTTAATCAATCCAAAGAAGGAAAAGCAGGACCTCTGAGAAGGACACAGCAGATCCACTCTTCTGAATTGTAAAGGGGTTTGCAACAACTCCAGAAAGTTAGCTGGATGCCTGCCTCTTGGCTGCCATGGCTCTTACGACACTGCAGCCTTGTAGGGTGGCTTGCCTGTTCTCATTTCTAAGTGACAGTTTCCAAGAAGGTCAACAGCCATGTACTGCTCCTTTTTACAGACCCAGGAAACAGCATAAGTATGCACATAATCAATAAACCTGTGCTGAGCAGCCAAAAAAAACTTCTGTTTACTTCTATGAACCAGAACACTGGGAGGGTTCATTTCAGCAACCCCACATCAACAGTCTGTCTATATTAACAGTGTAGATGCTTTAATCCTTTCAACTTGAAAGGAGTGGAGACCAGTTTTGGAAGTCTTCAGAGAAAGAATATAAAAAACAGTAAAGAAAAAAAAAATGAACCACTTTCTGAAATAACTAAGGCTAAAAATGCTCTTCACAACAATTGTTATGATTTTAGCAATATTTTTCTCTTCTACCGTTTGAGGATCCTCTATGGTAACAGAGGCAAATAGGATCAAAATCACTGTTTCTCTCTTTTTTTTGTATCTTCTACCTACAAGGCAAACACATATTGTTCTGGAACTATATTAAAATTTCAACATATTATTAATGTGGATGCATTTTATTTCTAGGTAACCCTTTCAATAGAAGTTACAAGTGTGTACTACATTTTGAACAGCTTAAAAAATAAGGCTAGGACACTTGCAATCTATTTTTTTAAAACAGGTTAAACTGCTAATACATTTCCTCAAATCAGAATATAATAATGTAAAATGATGTTAAGATTAAAAATTTATATCAGCTGCTCTAACACTGCATTATGACACCCTGGATGATTTGAAAGCAGAAGGTGAGAGGGGATTCTAAGAAAAAAATATGTTTCCTCAAGCACACCAAGTAGAGTCACAAAACTTATACTGAGAATTTTCCCCCTATCTGTTCAAATACAAAAGAACTGCTGACATGCAAACCAGTCAAAATACTGATAACCATGCAAGAGGAGAGAGGTGAGGGGAGGCTGTTCCAACATCACAAAATTAGAGTATTAAATTCATATAATAAAAAAGGGAGTATGGAGATTTGAGATTAATTGCATGTTGGAAGAAAAGGAATTGTCTTGTCACTCAGCTAAGCTCTTGACTACCAAGTTGTGAATTCAGGACAATTACTTTTAGACTGGCTTTTTACCAAAAAAGCTGACAGATACAATCAAATTAGAAGAAGCCATTTAGTACACTTCGGTTAAAAAAAAAAAGAAAAAGAAAGTACTTCATTATCGTATTTCTTAAGTTCTACAGAAGTAGAATCTTTATATAAAAGATGAGCAAGACACCTTTTTTCTTCCCCCAGAGATCTCTTAAGGATGTGTTACCACTGTTGAATATATACGTGAAACCACCAGCAGAGTTCATGATATGGACACGTACTATATACAGCAACCTAACCTAACGAAAATGGAGTTTCTCTGATTTTACAGATGAGTCTGACAATCTGGCACTAGCAACAAAAGTAAGTTTCACTCAACAACAGTTGATGCTATGGGTGAATTAAATCTTGTTAGTGGCAGCAGAGTAAGTTATCTTCCTTCTATTTGGTTTTCTTTAGCTCAAGTAAATGTGTGAGGACAATTCCCATTTGTTTTTATAAAAAAAAAGTTGATGGTTATTAAGTTGGAGGTATAGAACGATGTCAGCATCCAATTACTTTACAACTAGCCAATGAAAGCACACATCCTTATACGAATTACTCATGAAGTAATATTTGAAAAATAAGAAGAAGCTGTCATTGAAAGAAGAATTTTTGCATGTTCTACTTCAAATAACATGCTTTTTGGAATCTGTTCAATAACACTGCTTTCAATGAGAACTCTGAGGTAACCTCTTTTAGCTCAAGAGAGCAAGTTTATTAGACTGAGCACAGGAGCCCCCAAAAATGTATAAAGACCTACTCACCACACTGTTCTTTCCCTTCAACTTTGTTTATTGATGTACTGAACATGAAAAAGTACAAAGAATCCAAACACAAAAGAAAACATGTACAGCCTCTTAAATACTCAACAGAATATATTTTCTATTCCAACAGATGTGAATTAAGTCATACTGTACAACTTCAAATAAATACCAGCCTTACATTTTATTAAGTGCTCTGATAAACACAGTGAAGTGAAGCACAATTTGCATGCCCTCTCATCAATGCCTTGGTTTGCTACAGTAGTATAGGAAAGAAGCATGTAGCTGCTGTTTTCCCGTGAGGGGAAACCTTATTTTTTTTTAAGTATATACATAT
>NW_011494898.1:1990359-1999235 GCF_000754665.1 Bison bison bison
TATATACATGTATTTTGTTTTTTAGTTTTTTTTTTTTTTTAAACGCAGGTTAACTCTGACAATCTAAATGCACCTAAGGATATGAGAAAGTGCTAAGCCAATTGATTTCTGAATAGCATTGAGTGGGTCAGCATGAAAACTCGCTTATTCACTTTAGCACGCGCCTCACAGTATATGTACTGTACTATACTGAAAAATTTTATAACTACAATTTTAAATAATAAAAAATAAAACAACGCAACCGCAAAGATAATGTACAACTATGTTATGCATAGCACATTGCCTGTTCTAAGGGGAAGCATGTGAGCATCTCAGTTTATACAAAAAGCAGGACGTAACTATATAGTTCTCAGTGCATCCTGATGAAGGCATTTTTACCTTCAGCTTTTTTGAAAATTTATTATAAGCTAGATGCTAATCAGAAAATATTTTGTATTTTTTAAAATTTCTTTCATACATGGTAAAGACTTATTTTATTATTTCCCCAAATAGTGGTTTAAGCATCATACAAAGTTAAATTTCAATAGCATACAGATATTTATGATTTTTGTATGAAAAATGTAAGGAAATTTGTTCAAAACCTATGGTTATACTCATTTTTTTTTTTACCACAAACATATTTATAAACGAAAATGTAGCATCACCATAAACAGCAGAAGCTAGACTATCTACAGACAAAATTAGCAACAAATCTGATGCACTGTAAATCCAAGTCCTCAGGACAACAAAAGTGATTAAGCAAGACCTCAAGTAACAATGTTAATGCCATTTACAAAGGAAAAAACTGATACAAAAACATTTAAAACCTGAACATCACTTGGCATGTAAGGGAAAAAAAAAATCAAATTAGCTGAAAGGTTCATAAACACAAGGTCTTATTTACATTACACAAAGCTCAGGTGTTAGCCTTGAACGTAACTTTCAAAATACCTTCAAATATATCCAACTCAGATCACTTTTGCCGATTTGCTGCAGTACAAATCATGTGCAACATCTTTTTTTCCTTAAGACAAAACAATTCTTCAAACAATACTGCAAGTACATCACTAAACACCATGAGCTCTATCTGAAGGGATTTCTTTAGGAAGAACAGATTTTTTTTCCCCCATCTCTTGGTAATTTAAATTTCTTGCCTGCTCTTATATATTCTTTTGTAAATTTTTTTTATTTGTTTCAAAATCACAAATCAATGTGAGCCACCTATCAGGTAATAACCAGGATGATCAGACGCTACACTGGTGATTACAAAAACGAAACCAGCAGTGTTTCCCCCATTGATTCTACTCCTTTCATACAAAGATCTCAAAAGTATTTTCTACATCATAAATCTTTCTAAATTTTCCAACCACTGCAAATTTCCTGGTAAATTTTAAAAGCTCACTAGGTGTCATATGAAGAGATTTCTCAAAGTATTCAAGTCAAAATATTTGTTCCAGGACCAGTAAAAAGTTTCTCCAAATTTTCTTTTTTATAAAAATAGATGCTTTTTTTAAACCCACATCAAAGAGGCTCTTATCTCTTTGGCAAGGTACTGCTTTACGAAAAGTTCTCCAGTATTCTTACAATAAGCGTTTATAATGTAGCCCCCCCTTCCCCAACCCAAATCATAATTACAAAATAAATACTGTTTTTAACTTCATAAATAAAAATGTAAACTTCAAAATACTTTTCTTAGACATAACAGCAATGCTTTAAATGTAAACCAAACACAAAGCTAATCAGAAAAAGAAAAAAAGGAGGGGGGGAAGGACACAACCAACTGAAGAATTACAACACAAAGCCTCAATATTTACTCACAGGTTCAAGGCAGTTATGTAAAAAGAAAAGAAATGTCTTCCCTTAGCTGAAACACTTTAAAAGGTCCACCTTCTTCAAAGAAGGCAATAAAATGCAATGTGACAGGTAAAAACCCTGTACCTCTTGTCCATATTCAAACATAAAAGATATTTTAAGAAGTTTTAATTCAAATACTAGCAATAAAAAATCTCACATATTTCTTAGGATGCTAAGTAGTCGTTTTATCCCCATCTCAACACTGACTTACAAAGACATTTACTAATGTATAAAGTTTCTCTTAACTTGCCTTTGTTGTATAGTTTTCATATATAAATGGACTGAGGACAAGAGCTCATTAGGCTTTGTGCGTTTTGTTTGTCTTAAAGGAGACCTGCAGTACTCTGTCTCCCAGACGGTATCCATTGAGGCTAGCTATCGCCATGGCAGCCTCATCATAGTTTGTCATAGTCACAAATCCAAAACCTTTGCATTTATTGGTGTTAAAGTCACGGATGACCTTCACGTTGGTGACAGCTCCAAAAGGCCCAAACATTTGCCACAGGATACTCTCATCTGCATCAGGAGCCAGGTTGTACACAAAAATACACCACCCTGTTCCTGGGTGCCCAGGGATATTAATTCCAGCCAAACTGGTCATTCCATCAATGGTCATTGGAGAAAACCTACTGAACAAAAGAGGAAACACACACATACACACACAAAACAGAAACAGAGGTTGGTTACAGCGATGGATTTATTTCTTTCCCTAACTCCCCTCCCCTCAACAGATACACACAACTATTTGATGTTTCAACCAAAGTCCATATGTGGCTTGCAGCAGCATGCTATACTATCATGATATTCACAAGTCATGAAATGGCCATTATATGCTGTATTGAGTAATACTATCCACTAGAGAAAATGAAATATATTTGGAACTGGTTTCACCAACTTAAGCGGATTGGGAGCAGGAAGGACCAACACAGACATAAACATGCTTAAACGCTGCAACACAACAGAAAATAAATAATGAGGTTTTTAAACACCAGGTGGCATCAAGTGGTATAAAAATACTCTTTGAGTCAACCATGCTTCAAGAAACAGCTTTTCATTAGGTTGTACATGCAAAAGAAAACCCGACACAAACTTATGATGGCTGTCACTCCCCAAATCAAAGAAACTAGTCAATTATGGGAAGGGATTATGAGTGTCATGAACCTCTATCATTACCTCTTTACTCCATAAGCCATATTGAGCAGATTGTCCAACCTGCAAAACATACATTCAGCAAACTTCAGTTTTTAACTTTTCCCCTTGAGGTCCAAGAAAGCTGGGCTCATTACTGCCATCTTCCAAGGGGGCTGTTTGTATGTTAACTGTATGTGAAGTCTCAAACTAATGGGTCTTCTTACATTTCTGAGCAAATGGGAACCACTGCCATATGACAGTAGCTCTTCCAATCTCTAGGTCAGTGCAATGCAGGGAAATCATTGCTGGTCACCTCAGAAAACCCTTTTGAGAGGAAATGCAGGGGCTGTGAAATAGTTAGCATTTGGGTTCTCACCTTTGCAGGCAAGGTCTAAGCACGCCACATACATCTACATAGTCTTTGTTACTCTTAGCTTTCACAGCTGTTGGCTCCTGAGTACTCGCCCAAGGCCAAAGGGTTTAGAAAGCAGTGGCACTGACACTCAAATTCTTCAGTTTACACAGAATTTCACAATTTCCCTTAAACCTCCCATATACAAAGGACTTTCATTTCTAAAAATCAAAGTGTAACTAGCACAGATAAAAAGAACCTTATACACAACCTCAGCCAAACCTTCCATTTCTCAATATGCTCAACTAAATCCACAGAACGTTAAGACTACAGACTCACTGAGCAATAAGGCAAGACTCAGATCCCAGTCTGATGTTTATTTTGATTGTTCTACAAGAAGTACAGTGCTACTACTCAAGGTCTAAGAGATCAGGTAGATACATGTTCCTATTCCCAATTATTTCTGCACATTTGAGTGTTTTATAAAACTGAAAAGAATCAAGCTGATGTAATGCAAACTATCTTTTTAATAAAAGAGAGGAACAAACCCCAATGACAGAGGAGTACCTTGTGGTGTGTGTACCTTGTCCCTCCTACCCTCTCAGGAGCAGGGACATTACTAAGCATGGACCATAGCCTGGGTCACAGCAGGTTTACCATCAGTATCTGTTGACTGAATAAAAGCAATGAGGCTGCTAACAGCATCCTTAATTATTTAATCCAGAGTAAGAACTATTAGGAAGGCAGGCTGGGGGACCTGTCTGCACATGCAAGGGAGCGGGCACTTGTGTGGGAAAAGAGGTTGGAGCGTGGGAGGGTTTTGTTTGGTCAAAGATGCCACACCTTTGCACTCCAAAATAAAGGCCACAAATACCAGAAATAGGGATGCAAACAAAACCACCAACCATAAAGTAATGATACAGATAATTTAATAAAAATGCTGGAATGACCAATACAGAGTGCATTTGGCATGTGAATGTGGAATGGAGCAGCTTACTGCAGTCTCCTTCCAAAGCACTCGATGATCCCGAAGCAGAGGCACCAAAGCAGAGTCACGTCATCTCTGCACATTAACATGCACGCTCTGCCACCATCAGCTAGGATGCCAGCCCAAAGTCCAGAGACAGGAAACTCCCGAGTGAGTTTCCAGTACTTTCAAGACAGGGCAGAAACCAGAACTGCCCTAGAAGTGAATTACATGTGTTAAAGGAAGAGATCTCATTTGTCACTCCCCACCCCAGGATTCTCCAGGCAGGAGACTTCTATACTAGGATCTCTGAGGACTCTCTCAATGGGCCTCATATTTACCCTACCTGTGAAACCCTGTATGACACCATGATCCTGACCACCCATATCTTTGTTCAATATCCATTTTAGGAAAAAATCAGTCCTATGGAGTTCAAGCAAAGTTACTTAACTCTCTCTCCCCCCTCCTTGCTCTTCTTGACCCTCCCTCCTCTCCCATCAACAAGGAGAGCTGGGAGGAATACAACACCTAAGAATCAGAACCCCAGCAATGCTGAAAAGCCCTTCCTGCACGCAGCTGAAACCAGTGGCTTTCCCTGCTCTCAGCACCCCAACGGGGGCTGGGAGAAGGCCGTGTGAGCTCCAACGGGCCTGCATGTACCCCAGTCCTGCAGCAGCTGGAAAACTGTCAACCAGGTGGTTACCTGAGACACAAGGACCACTCTCACTCTCCAGAATCATATATTTCTCCTCGGTTTGTCCAGGGTTCAGAGACAGCCGCCTTTTGTATATATGCTCTTTTAATGACAGAAACAAATTTTTAAGGGAGACTAAGTTAGTGGCCTCCAGAATGACCCAGGGGGACGTGCCTGATGATGTACAGCAGTGTGGCCAATACACATTAAAGTGTCTGTTAAAAATACACTCTTCATCTTAAAATAATCTTTATTCCTACCGAATCAACACACTGCACCCAATAGCCTCATCAGTCCCAGGCATCACATACTTTCCTGAGGGACAACTTGGCGGTCCTCAAAGGGACAGGGACACAGCCACCGTCCTTCAGCGTGGACACAATCCACTCACAAATAACAGGCTAAGTGGATGTGAAGGATGAGACTGGGAAACCTTGCTGTAACTACAACAACTCTCAAAGGAGAGGTAGATTAAAAGAGATTCCTGCAAATAAACATCAATATCATCATCACCGTCATAATCTGAGCGAGGGTGACACCTGTAAGGAAAGCTGGAGTAAATAAGAAAAAGGAGGGCTGGTTATTCCTGCTGCTCCTAGGATAAGCTACACTGAGGTTAGACAAAATAATCTAACCTGTCTCACATGAAGTCAGTCAAGAAATGTCAAATGATCAAGATCGTAATTCTATGACTTTTGCTTCAAAGGTGTATTACTCAATATTTACTAATTACATATGTGAAAAATGAGTCAGCATGATAATTAGCAAAACACTGATATACTGTTTATTTCATCGTTATCTTTACTGTCTATGTTTGATTCAGGTTTATGAATTAATGAATGTACCAGCACAAGCCCCCATGTGCATACAGTTCATGACTATACGCCTCGTTTCAGACTATATGTGGGCAATATTTTGAATAGAAACATATTCCCATTTCGAAGCTAGATAAGTAGAGAATAAAAAGAAGATATGTGCCTAGTTTCCAAGAAATTCGGCTGACAGACTATGCTAGGGTCTACATGCAGGTAAAGGGAAATGTCGGTCCAAGTCAGAAACAAAAAAATATAAACAGATTGTTAATGGGTTAAGAAAATAAAACTCTGAACTCTACAAATAGTGGTTCTCAAAACCTCTCTAAAGATCACCAACCAAGACTGCTTTGAAGTTAACCCACAACAAGATCATCAATCCATGTCCTTATCTAATTCCTACAAAAGAGAAAACAATTATTCAGGAGGACTGATACCAGTGTTTCCCCAAAGGAGCTGTGACAGTGCAGGCGGCACATGCCTTAAATGAACCTCAAGGGCTGACTTAGACGCTCCTTTAAAAATGCATAAAGGCTTCTGGAAGCAGGCACACAGGCCGTTAGACTAGATCACATTTACTAAAACTAAGGCTGCTCCACAAGAAGAGAGATGAAAAAAACTTTGGCTGGAAGTTTAATTCAGATACCATATCCCAGGAATATACTTAAGGGACTCACAGTAGCCATCCAAATAAATAAGGCTGGTCTTATTCTGAAAACTGCAGTCAATTAGGTAAGCATATTAGATCAGCAGTGCTCATGTTAAAATAATTTTCTAATTATTCATACAGGTTGACTGAGCCATAAACACCATAAGTCCACTTTTAAACTTAACTCTTACTACATAGATTTTAATTTTTTAACCTTAAAAGATACAGTACATTTCATAAATATTAAAAAATATCCCTGACTATTAATATTTATAACTTGTATTCTCCAATCTCTCTCAACTACCGAGATACTATAATAATATAAAAACATAGTGCAAATTTTCTAAATGTCGGCAAGAAGCTGACAAACTCAAGGCTAAGAGCATTAGAACACAGATATGAGGAACAAAAGCCCTAAGTAATGAACCAGGCCTGAACTACAGAAGAGCAAAATACCAACAAAGCAAGCCAGTCCTTCCTTCATGAGATGAAAGAAGATTCAACCTTAATTCAATAGAGGAAGGGGAAAAAAAAATCAAGGTAATAACAGACCAGGTTCAGAGATATTAAAGAAAAACAGTCAAACACACATCAGGCTAAACTTGAACCCTAGGAATAGAAGCTCTCAATTTCCTGTAACACTGAATCTAGACCAAACGCCTTCACTGAGCTCAAAGACTAGTTCATAATTTATTATCTGAAGATGGATTATGAGAAGAATGGGAAGTGAGGTGACAGACACAAGAGTTAAGAATCTGAAAGGACAATAAACATCTTTCTCATTTTCTGAAACCAAGTTTCCCTTAAAATTTACAGACAATTCTTATTCCCTTTTCCCAAAATTAATTTTTAATAGGAGCGAAGGGAAGGAAGAATCTCTAAAATTAATTACAGATGGAACTAAATGATAAAACACAGAATGGGCAATATTTTAAAAAAAAATATTAAGTCTGACTACCAGAACAACCTGTAAAGTTTTACCCAATAAAAAACATTTTTTAATTAAACAAAAAAACAAACACATACCATGTATGGAGGGGGGTAGATCAAATTGAGAACAATAAAATAGTTAGACAACCTAATATCTGAGTCCCCTACAAGTCTTGCCGTTTCAGTAATCGGGCATTCTCCTGAAGATACTATCATTTCAGTCCGCGTGCCCAGCCTTTCTCAGAATTCAATCTTGATTTTAAGAGCACAGTTTTACTTAATAACTACCATAAGACAAAAACCAGAGCTTAAATTAGGAAACATCAAAAATAACAATTTAAACTCACAGAGCTTTCTTCTAACATCTAACGTGGTATTTTCAGTGTTAAAATCAACCAGTAAGAAAGAACTCTCCTGTACCTAAGATCAGAATTCTTTACTGGGCCTCAAAGAGCTCTGGGGTTAACTGGATAGGCTGCCCAAGAAAAATCTCTAAAATTCCTTCATTCATGTCTGTGCTAAATTAAAAAAAAAAAGTTTACCCACTTAAGATGCCACAGAAGAAACCTACAAGCAGAGCTAAGAAACGACTTTGTGAAATTTCTGTTTCCACAAAGGCAGCTCCATCCATCTCTTCCTCCAGCCCAATCACTACCACCAACCACCACAGACAAAAGTGGCAGTGTTTCCTTTCTGCCAACGCCTTTTAACCGTGCAAAGCTGAAGCAGAGCGAAGTGATCGCCAGGCTCAGTCAACCGGGTACCAAGTCATCCAGTTCCAGATGAAGCCTCCTGACAGTACAACTTTTTCTCCCAAGGCAAAAGCCACCTCAAGTAGGAACTGAACATGATGTTTACAGAAAACTTCTCTTTCACACCTCAGGTGAGGTAACTGAGGTTTAAAGAAGACATTTGAGTGATTTTTATCTTTACTCTCTTCAGCATTCTAAATACCCGAATGAAAAAAAAATGCATGTGATATAAGCTAGAAAACATATAAATCTTTATTAAGTTAAATTTGTGATAATATTTTTGATAATTAACTATTTTGCCCCAGCAAGCAAATAATGCACTTGTGATAAAGAACAGAACAAAAAATACTAGCATGGATGTTAGATGGCATTATGGCTGCAGTTTACCATATGGCCAAAAAGGATCTTAAAAATGTTCGAGAAAATAAAAACTACTTATGTATCTGTGCTCTGTTTAACATCTAAAAGTCACCATTCTCTTCACATGCAGATTAAGAATTTTTTTAAAAAAATGACTAGATTTGGTTGGTGCCCCAGTATTAGAATAAAATTTGAAAAATTAGAATATTTAACCTGTCTATGAGATAGAATGTCTTCTTTGGACTAAAAATGCATGGTCATTCCATGGACTATAGAGGTTAGAAAACTACCACCCACAGGCCAAATCCAGACTGCCATCTGTTTCTCTATAGCCCAAGAGCTAAGAATGGTTTTTACATTTTTAAAGAGATGTTTTTTTTTTGTTTTTTTTTAAGA
>NW_011494898.1:1999335-2009659 GCF_000754665.1 Bison bison bison
ATGCATCAGATACTGTGACCACAAAGCCTAAAATATTTACTATCTGGGCCTTTACAGGGGTTTGCCAACCTCTAAACTGCAAAGATTAAAAACTTAAAACGGGAAGATGAATCCATTTATAAAAACATAATGTAACCATATAAGTTATATATCCTTAGTTGTGCACATACTATAAAACCAAGTAACTGAAAGAGCTTGACCTAAAAATTAAAATACGAGGAAAAGACCTTCTCAAGTAAAAAATGAAAAGAGGGAAATCAGAAGCAATGGAAACAATCAGGAAGACCCCCAGTATTCTGCAGGTAAGTGTTTCTCAGCCTCAGCACCACTGACGTTTGGGACCAGATAGTCCCCTGGTGTTGGGGGGCTTTACTACTGTACACTGCAGGATGATGGGCAGCACCCGTGGCCTCTACCCCTGAGATGCCAGTCATCCCCACCCAGCTGATGCCGACATCAATGTCTCCAAACACTGTCAACGCTCCCAGAGGAGCAAAACTATTCCCGATTGAGAACCACTGCCTGCCGCAGGTTACTGAACTTTCGCCCCCACCTTGGATACTCCGCAAAAGACACTATACCCCAAGTAGGTTTTCCCTGTGCCCATAAGAAAAAGAAAGAAAACAACAATAATAGCAAACCAGAGATCCTGTCTTATAATAAAAGTGCTGGACAGCGAACCTGAGAGTTCTGGTTTGAGCAGCTGGGCATAAGAAGTAGACTGGACTTACCTAAAGCGCTGTGCCTGCTGAGCTAGTGGTCCTGGATACCTTCTGTTTGGAGACTGGTACAGCTGGGAAAGGATGGCCTGATTGGTCTTTTGGCTTGGGTTATTAGCAAACTTTACAGTGATTGGCTCTGTGGCACCGGGAGGTTTCTGGCCATTTAGGCCTTTGATAGCTTCTTCTGCCTCAATCCGCTTGTCAAATCGAATAAACCCTACACCCCTTGATATGCCTAAGGTAGATGTGGGTAAGGATTTGGGAAAGAGGGAGTGGAAGGAGACAGGAGGGAGAGAAGAAAGGATACATTAATTTTCCCTTCTCAAGAACATGTTTTCACCCACATGTAACATCTGCCACAAAAATCACACCAGGAGAAAAGCTTCGCCTTTGCTTAGTAGCAATTCAGTCTAGCATTACAATTTTGTATTTTTAAATACATGAAATGCATTAATTAAATTAATGCACTTTAAAGTCCATTACCACATGCTACCAATAAGCCAGGAAGAAGAAAGCACACAAGTATGTCCATGTTTCTTTTCCCCACCTTCTTCTCTCCCTCTCATGCATTATTTAATGATGTCAACTGTATGACTGACTTGTACTTTTCAAATTATGCTACTGGACAAACAGTTCAGAAAAAAGGGCACAGGAGCTCTTTCTCTTGGAACGAGGAGAAGAGAACCAAGCATTTGCTAAAAATGCTAAAAAGCTATGCTAAAAATATATGCACAGGGGTAGAAAAACGTATTTCAGCTACACTTTTAAATAGTAAAATTCTACTTAATTATACAGGCTACCGACCCTTTGAGAGAAATGCCTCAAGCGGTTTTTCTGGTTCCCTGAAGCTCCCCCACTGCTTTTAACTGACTCTTCTTTTTTAGAGAAATAATATTATATGGAGAAAAAGAGGGAAAAGAGGAGGTAAGAGTAAAATTAAGTAAGACAGAAGTAAGCCTCAAAGCTTACTTTCTTTGGCAGCATTACTTCTGGCTACAGAATCCTATTCCCCAGCTCACGCTCGCCCCACCTTGAGAGACCAGAAGGTGGGAAGCAGAAGGATGGCCAAGTACCTGCCCAGCTTTTGAGAAATGGCAACGAGAAACCCATTCCATTTAATTAGCTTAACAGACTTTTTGGGGTGGCCAGAGCTGGCCATCATGGGATCAGCAGCTGTACGGAAAGATTTTCTTGGCAAAACAAATCAGTAGTAGCAGTACTAACTTGGGACTAGCAGCAGGAAAAGCCTAGATGATTCAGAGTATGTCACTGAGGAAGAGTGAGAAGCAATTAAGAAAGGTAAGCTAAGAAAAAGCATTAGACCATTATGATTTATAGGAACTTTATAATCAATACTGTGTAAGTGAATGGCTCAGAATTTTATTCTAAGGTAGGTAAGGCATTTTTTTCCCCATATGCACTATCTCAGCCCCTATCACTTCACCTTCCCTATTTTTACGCTGTACCTGCTGCGTGCACATTACTGCACGTGCACACACATGCTGCATGCTCCTGCTGGCTGAATAACAAAATTGCAGGATTTTTTCATTTTAGGTAAAGTGGACAATTCATACTGAAGTCTTAAGTGTAAAGATGAAATGGTGAAATGACACCAAATCTATCCTTTCCATTATCTATTGAGCATGAATAACCCCTAAAACTATTATTCCATAAGGAAAGCCTTAGATGGGCAGTGAAACAGCCTCAGTTTAGGATGAGTCACCTAAATCTATGGTCCTCAAACCTGAGCACGCATCAGAACAGCCTAAAGGGCTTGGTAAAATGGCCACTCTAAGAGTTTTATTCACTAGGTTTAGGGGCCCAAGTCTGCATTTCTAACAAAGTTCCAGGAGGGTGCCTTTGCTGCAGGTGCAGAACCACACTTAAGAAACACTGACTCAATCAGGAGGTGACCAGGTAGTCTACCTGTGAGCCTACACCCTCAGGATGGACCTGCAGCTGAGAAATGGCTTTCTGCATCACAGGTGAAACTGACTTTTGATTCAGGTCCTCACTGAGAACGGATGAATTAAAAAGCATGAATACAAACAAAACTAAAGGCCTTTTTATTTTGCTCTAAACAAATATATTTGGACTGTTAGGCCTGGACTTCTATTCAACCTCATTTGCCATCTGTGTGTACAATACACTGTGATAGAATGTATGAAAACCATGAAACGTAGCTAAGAAGACCACATTTTTATATACCCTCACTGGACTAATTCTCTCCATACAGTAAAATCTACAGGCCCCTCTCCCAAGCATATGGATGATGGTAGATACCACTATACTCAGAGCTCAGAAGTATGGTGTTCGGACTCTGTAAGAAGCTCATGCCAGCACAGAGGAACATAACAAAGGATGCTTCTGATTAAGTTCAGATCAACTAAATTGATCATTAGTTGAAGAATTAAAAAAACTGGCCTAATTGTATTCTGTGGTCCATCGTTTCTTTAAAAATATAATCACAAATTATAATGCACAACTATTTCCACTGGGACTGTAATTATGAGAGACAGAAAAGGAGAGAGAAAGACAACAGGGATAGTGAAGGAGGGAAGACAGAAAGAAGAATCACACAGAAAAGAGAAAAATACTATTTTCTTTAAAAAAAAAAAAAAAGACTACTCACAGAATCGTAAAGTGACTGCTTTAGTATATGGCACTACAGGTGATTTTTTCCCCCTGCTTAGCATGCTTCTTTAATTTTAATATGTTTTAAAAAGAATATTGCTTTTATAATAGAAAAATATACCTTTACTTTATTTTTAAGATCCATAATCAAATCTGTATTGCTAGTTTTTCTTTAACTGAAAGCTTTAGCAGAAAGAGGTCCCTTCCACACAAAGTTTTTAATAAACATATTGGTCTTCTTATTTTGGTTTGGTTAAAAGTAACATGAGATTAAAATTAACTTTTAACACTTAAAATTTCAAACTCTTATGCATGCCTATACAACACAGCATGGACCTGAAAAAGTCTGAACAGCAATCACTAGTGTAGATGTCGTGGAATTCTCCCTTGGAGAATTAGCAGCATTAAACTATGTTTTTCACAAAGAGTAAGACTGTTACTTAATGCTTCATAAGGAGGTTGGGAGCTTTTTTCATGCAGCAGCTTAGAAATGAAGGTTATTAATTTGTAATAATTTTGAATAACTTATATGCAATAATTATAAATTTATTATAAGCCACAAAACAGGCTCCAAACCTGACCTTTGGGGAGGAAATGACTCAAGCTTGCTCACTACAGTATCTATGCTTACCCATGCATATCTATGAACAATCCTATCAGAAAATTGCATTTTCTGGCCCATAGATATACCTTTGATGTATTCTAGAGGCAAGACTTCTGTATGAGAAGGCAGACTATTTCACCATCTGCCAGTCAGAGCAGAGGCTGCCTACTTACCAGTGACCTGGTCAACAAGAATACGAGAAGTAATAATGCGTCCATATTGTGAAAAAAGTTGCTCCAACTCCTTCTGGGTCATTGTTTTTGGAAGTCCACTGACGTATAAATTAGCATCTCTGATGGAAGCTGAACTTGGGCGAGCATAGGAAACCTGGAAAAGAGTAGCGAAATGTACATGCACACTCAGTGACTTTCCTTCCAAAATTCGAAAACTGCCTCAAGTTAGCTTTTCCATAAGGAGCATACAACAAGACATTCAAGCGTGTCCAGTATGAACTGTTTCACTCCTTTCTGGAGAAACTCTTGACAAGAGAAACACCATTCCCCTTGGTGAAGAGAAGGGCATATCTACCCCAGGTGTGTAAGTGTTCAAAACTGACCAGTGGTGCACACAGCAGAGAGGACTCCTTGTAATAATCTGTCCTCCAGGGGGCCAACCTCCTAAACTAGCGATTTGGGCTCAATTGAATGCTCAGGCTTAAGGATTCTAAATTCATCTGACACATTTGTGTGACCTGTTTTTGGGCCTCCCATTTCACCGGGGGTGGGGGACCGTACAAACTTTCTAAAGAACTTAAATATGCCCTTTTCTGAAATTATTTAGCAATTTCAGTTAAACCCTGTATTATTTAATAAACACAAATAAACATCTTGAAGCAGATTATCATGATAAAAAAAATAGCTATCATCCTTAAATTCTGAGATGTATGAATGGACTGTATCTCCTGCATCCTTTGTCTGTTGTCTTATCCACAAATCTCTTCAATCTTTATTAAAAAGGCCTTAAGCCCATTTATTGATTTATTGACTTTACATGCCCTTTCAAAATTTGGCTTCCCACCTTTGAGATAGAGTGTCTAAACTTCTACCAAGACAGAATAAGCCCTTGTGTATTTATCATCAGCACACCTTACATACACTCCAGGAGGGAAGGAGTTAGAGCTGCCCCTCTCATCACTGCATCCTCATCATCTTGGCACATCGCGTGTGGCACATCGCATGTGCTGGAGTATCTGCTGAGTAAAGCCAATCTTGTACCCCAGTGGTCCCACAATCTGTTGTGGATCCACAACAGTTCACAAAGCACACAGCAGTCAAGGGAGAGTTCATCAAGTCACTGAGATCTTGCCCAAATTGTGATCAATACCTCTTTGCCTATAACATCTCTTTGCCAATTTTTAAGTCAGCTCTGAGTCTCATGTGCTATTTTGACCCCATTTCCTTTAGTTTAATAGTAAGCTCTTCTAGACTGACTACAAGGACAGAAACTTCACAGCATAGCCCGTTTGCCAGACCACTGACAAAAATGGCCAAATGAGTCTAGCTCTGGGTTTTATTTGGTGGAGTACCATGACAGGTCAACTTCTGCCTATTGATTATAACCATTAGTATCAATCTTTAGGCTTTCATGGTGACTTGGATGGTAAAAAAAAATTTGCCTGCAATGCAGGCAACTTGGGTTCAATCCCTGGGTCGGGAAGATTCCCTGGAGAAGGAAAGGAGGGAATGGCTACCTACTTCAGTATTCTTGCCTGGAGAATTCCATGGACAGAAGAGTCTGGAAGGCTACAGTCCATGCGGTCGCATAGAGTCAGACATTACTGAGCACATATATTACACTTCTTTACCATCTTGGCCACCAGGGAAGCCCCAATATATAAACGATCACCACAGGTAATCTATATTATTCTTTGGGAGAATCAGTGTTAGTCACTCTAGGATTCAACCATTTCTGTCAATGGTCTGGCAAATGGGGTATCCTGTGAATAATGAAATAATCTCTAATCCACATAAAATTCTGTTAGCACAGAGCCTAAAAACCCAGGTGACTATACTATAAATATTCACCTCTAAATACATCTAAGAATGCAGGTAAAGACCTAGGCCATTAAAGTTGAGGGTAACCTGAGTCCCTTACTGTGCTCCATAATAATTTACTCATGCAGTGACATTCACTGCTTTGAGCATTTCAGAGGAGTGTGGGTGGAGTGTTTTAAAAGTTATCCTAAAATATATTTAGGAAAACGGGTTTATATTTAGTGCTTATGTAAAAGCTTTGAAAACATACTTGGGTCAGTCATGTTATCCACATTTTTTTTTTCTTTCAGTGTCTGGTTTTCAGTTCACACTGCTTCTTTAATTCCAACCTGTACTGACTGTATCTTCTTATCCTCTGAATTCTCAATGCTCTAGCATTTATGGCCTAGATCCAGGAGACCTCCCTTCCCAGGAATAGTTAATTCTAGAGAGCAAACAACTCCCTTGGGAGGTACCTTTGATATACAAACCAGAGGCCACACCTCATCTCCTTTATCAAATCCTCAGACCAAGCCAATATTCTTCCCACTCTGAATCAGCCTACGGCCAGGTACCAGACAATCAAGTAGAAAGTGAAAGTGTTAGTCACTCCATCCTGTCCCACTCTTTGCAACCCTGTGGACAGCAGTCTGCCAGGCCACCCTGTCCATGGGATTTCCCAGAATACTGGAGTGGGTGGCCAAACCCTTCTCCAGGGATCTTCCCGATACAGGGATTGAACCCTGGTTTCCTGCACTGCAGCCGGATTCTTTACTGTTTGAGCCACTAGGGAAGCCCTACCACCCCTAGAGCCCAGAGCTGTCAAGAACTATTCAAATTCTCCAATGCTAAACTCACCCAGTCTACATGTCCTGCCTTGTCCTTAGCCTTCCACCAGGACCCCAAAAAAGGCCCCAGGCCACACTCTGCACTCTCCCCTCTGCCTCCTGGCCATCTCTGGTGCCTGCCCATGTGACCCTGCATGGCATGCTGTACCTCCTCTTTCTGAAATTCTTAAAGTATAAGTTTCCTCCTTCGTAACAATCATTTATGTATGTCTTACCTGATTACCCAGGTGCATTTTCAGAACACAGCTACACTAATAAGGCTCCAACTCTCAATAAAAAACCATCTCAACCCTGTTTTGCACTGACTTTGCCAAAGAATTGGTTCCTATCACCACAGGCAGGACACGGGTGACCCCATCATACAGAAACTGATGGTGGCAACAGTATTTCCATTTAACTTACACTTCAGGGGCTTATGGGACTTCACCATTGGGAAAGCATTTTCAGATACAGTATTTTGTGCCTCACAACAACCCTGTGAGGTAGGGAGGGCACATATCAGTATCTTATAGCTGGGGAAAGGCATACAGAAAAGGTAGGTAAACACTGCTAATGCTATACACATGTGTTGAACTCTGGATTAAAATTCTGATCTTCTAAATCCTTGTCTTGGGAGTCCATCTTTCACTGTCTTATCTTTTTACCTTTTCATACTGCATAGTAACTGCAGCCATGAAATTAAAAGACGCTTGCTCCTTGGAAGAAAAGTTATGACCAACCTAGACAGCATATTAAAAAGCAGAGACGTTACTTTGTCAACAAAGGTACGTCTAGTCAAAGCTATGGTTTTTCCAGTAGTCGTGTATGGATGTGAGAGTTGGACTATAAAGAAAGCTGAGCGCCGAAGAATTGATGCTTTTGAACTGTGGTGCTGGAGAAGACTTGAGAGTCCCCTGGACTGCAAGGAGTCAATCCTAAAGGAAATGAGTCCTTAATATTCACTGGAAGGACTGACGCTGAAGCTGAAACTTCAATACTTTGGCCACCTCATGTAAAGAACTGACTCATTGGAAAAGACCCTGATGCTGAGAAAGATTGAGGGCAGGAGGAGAAGGGGATGACAGAGGATGAGATGGCTGGATGGCATCACCAACTCGATGGACTTGAGTTTGAGTGAACTCTGGAAGTTGGTGATGGACAGGGAGGCCTGGTGTGCTGCAGTCTATGGGGTTGCAGAGTCGGACATGACTGAGCGACTGGACTGAACTGAAACCCTTGTCCTTGTCTCCTTGTCCAGTTTTCTTGCCGTAATACCACATAATAGTAACCAGTTTATCAGTGCACTTGTCCTGAGAATTAGAAAAATTAAATGAATCTTAATTGTTTCTTAAATATACACACAGTGAAAATGAGGACAGACAGCAGAACAGGATGGCACAGAAATTAGTTATGTCAAAAGTTATTTTATTTCATTTTTTCATTAATATTTTTCTAAAGCAATTTTTCCCAAGAAAGGATGAGTGGCCAGTAATTACAATTAACTGGAGAACTATGCATACATAATTAGGATTCTGAAATTGGTTTTATTACTTTCTAATTTTTTGAATACCATCAAATGAGCCACGTACCACCACCCCACCCTCACCCACTTCCAAGAGATAAAGGAAACACATGAAGAGATGAAGATCCAAGAGATGAAGAAAAGGAAACAGCTCTCCTCCCAAACCAATGCACCATCTCTCCCCCTTTATTTGATAAACAAACATGTTTACTATTTTCTTTGATTTAAAATAAACCCCTTCCCCTGCTCTATTGAGGATTCTACTATCAGCAACATCCTCCATTCCAGGAAAGGGAAAATATTTCTTCCTCTTCTTCCACCTCAAAGGATTAGAAACAGAAAATGTATTTAGACCAAGGTATGATGCTATGAAAAGTGCTCCACTCAATATGCCAGCAAATTTGGAAAATTCAGCAGTGGCCACAGGACTAGAAAAGTTCAGTTTTCATTCCAGTCCCAAAGACAGGCAATGCCAAAGAATGCTCAAACTACCAAACAATTGCACTCATCTCACACGCTAGTAAAGTAATTCTCAAAATTCTCCAAGCCAGGTTTCAATAGTACGTGAACCATGAACTTCCAGGTGTTCAAGCTGGATTTAGAAAAGGCAGAGGAACCAGAGATCAAATGGCCAACATCTGATGGATCATTGAAAAAGCAAGAGAGTTCCAGAAAAGCATCTACTTCAGCTTCATTGACAGTGCCAAAGCCTTTGACTGTGTAGATCACAACAAACTATGGAAAATACTTAAAGAGATGGGAACACCAGACCACCTGACTTGCCTCCTGAGAAATCTGTATGCAGGTCAGGAAGCAACAGTTAGAACTGGATATGGAAAAACAGACTGGTTCTAAATCGGGAAAGGAGTACGTCAAGGCTGTATATTGTCACTCTGCTTATTTAACTTATACGCAGAGTACATCATGAGAAATGCCCAACTGGATGAAGCACAAGCTGGAATCAAGATTGCCAGGAGAAATATCAATAACCTCAGATATGCACATGACACCACCCTTATGGCAGAAAGCGAAGAAGGACTAAAGAGCTTCTTCATGACAGTCAAAGAGGAAGAGTGAAAAAGTTGGCTTAAAACTCAACATTCAGAAAACTAAGATCATGGTATCTGGTCCCATCACTTCATGTCAAATAGATGGGAAAACAGTGGCAGACTTTATTTTGGGGGGCTCCAAAATGACTGCAGATGAGAACTGCAGCCATGAAATTAAAAGATGCTTGCTCCTCGGAAGAAAAGTTATGACCAACCTAGACAGCATATTAAAAAGCAGAGACATTACTTTGCCGACAAAGGTCTGTCTAGTCATAGCTATGGTTTTTCCAGTAGTCACGTATGGATGTAAGAGTTGGACTATAAAGAAAGCTGAGCACCGAAGAATTGATGCTTCTTAACTGTGGTGTTGGAGGAGACTCTTGAGAGTTCCTTGGACAGCAAGGAGATCCAACCAGTCCATCCTAAAGGATACTGGTTCTGAACATTCATTGGAAAACTGATGATGAAGCTGAAACTCCAATATTTTGGCCACCTCATGCTAAGAACAGACTCATATGAAAAGACGCCAATTCTGGGCAAGACTGAAGGTGGGAGGAGAAGGGGACAACACAGGATGAGATGGTTGGATGGCATCACCGACTCAATGGACATGAGTCTGAGTAAACTCTGGGAGTTGGTGACCGACAGGGAGGCCCGGCATGCTGCAGTCCAGGGGGTAGCAAAGAGTTAGATATGACTGAGCGACTGAACTGAGGAAGACCTGCAATGAATGAGATAAGGACTTGTACTTTGCAGATTCAAATCAGTTTCTAGACCAAATTTCTATCCAACAATTATCAGCAATTCTTTTTTAATCAGCAATTCTTGATTCTGATTTTTCTATAGATTTAGAGCTCAAACTGGTGCCCTGCTTTAATTTTTACCTAGAGAACGACTCTAGGGCTATCCGAAACTTCAAATTGTTAAGTCTGTCTTTGTGGTTCTTCAAAGACCAAAATAACACTCCATGGAGAAGAGCCACGAGATGGTTTT
>NW_011494898.1:2009759-2086215 GCF_000754665.1 Bison bison bison
GTTTTGTTTTATGGCTATTTCTGTATTAGAAATACTTCAATAGGATGAACCTCCAGCATATGTTCCAGGAGGTTCAAAACAGCTTCTTTCTTCACCAAATGCAAGGTGTTCTTCAATCTGCAATCACTGGATTAAGAGATAGGTTTGGGGTTTTACATTTCACTGCCATTTAAACAGGTGAATATTTAATGCCTGAGGAGCAAGGTTATGAAATGTCAAAACTACTAAGTGAAGGATCTAATTTAAGAGGCAGCCAGAGAGTCTGCAATTTAAATATTTAAAGATGATACAGAAAGTACAACACTGAACACCAATCTACTCCAAAGATAGCATTTTATATCTCAGGTTTATTCTGGAATTCCTCACAAGTGTACAAGTGATATTATAAACAAAGACAAGCAATGCTGAAATTACTTGAAGGGAAAGGAAGGGAGATAGAAGTACCAGGCAATAAATGCTCTAGTCAATGGCTTCTCAAGCTGTTCTTCACAAAAGAGACCTGACTGGACAAAATAGAGGTAAAAATAGATTTATCAAAGTAATCAGGTCCTGAAAATGGAATAGTTTGAGACATAGCATATTCCTTGTAATTAAAAACTCACTTCTTCATCAGCATGCACAGTCACTCAATCATGTGAGACTCTTTGTAACCCCATGGACTGCAGCCTGCCAGGCTCCTCTGTCAATGGGATTTTCCAGGCCAGAATAGCGGAGTGGGTAGCCATTCCCTTCTCCAGGGGATCTTGCCAACCCAGGGATTGAACCCAGGTCTCCTACATTGAAAGCAGATTGTTTATCATCTGAGCCATCTTCATCAGCAAATAAAACTAATTATACATTAAACATTCAAGGAAAAGTAACACATACACTATGAACGGGCTGTCAAAATACAAGTTAATAAAAATACACAGAACTAAAAGGAATGAAAATATGGACAAGAACTGGTACTTTATTACAGGTACATAATAAAGTTTAAAATCCCTGTACATCACTTTAACAGAAGTATGTCTAAATGCTTCTGTCCAAAAGTACAACTGCTCTCAATTCTCTCCACTTCACCAACAGAAAGATCAGTGACAGTGGACATTAATACCAACAGATTAAAGTGATAAGGACTATAAATGAACAAAGCAATCTCTTCTTTATTAAACTCAGGACATCTGAAAAATCTCCCACTGGCAAGATCACCAGTAAACAACTTCTATCACTTGTCAATTACTGACCCAGGACTACAAAAACTAAACCTGAAAAAATGAGATACGTGCCACTTCAGACTTTTTTTTTGGAAAGCTCCATTCTGCAGCTGAAAGGAGTGGACAAGGTCACATTTACGCCTATTTAAATTGAGAGTTAATTGCTGTTCATATCAAAAAATGCAGCCTTGATGGGACTAAGAAAAATGACACTATCGCTAAATAAAAATTAGCTCCAGCTCTGGCAGAGAGTAGCAAAGTTCTTGTGAAAGCACCAAGGCTTTATAGGCAGGGGGCTACATTGGACCCATCAAGAGAACTCAGAAGCACACAGAAAGGCATTAACTTCTAACCACAATTCAGGCCATAGACCTCAAAATCCACCGGAAAGGAAGCAGTGTCCTTTGATCTACTTCTAAATGCAAAACCCTATCAGGAACAGGTCTCAAACACACACCAGGATATACACATATCAGTCCAAGATTAGGTTTGGCATAAGAGCAAGCATGTTTCACAGAGGGTTGCAAATGAGTAAACTTGAGAGAGAACAAAGCATACAGAAATAAGTTCATAAGAAATTAAAGATTAGCTCTAGTGAAGGAGTTGGAGCTAATAGGAATAATCACACCTAACAGGAAGGCTTAGCAAAGGTATTATGGATTAGAGAAAAGTGAAAGTGAAGTCGCACAGTCGTGTCCAGCTCT
Organism: Bison bison bison; assembly: GCF_000754665.1. Taxonomy (NCBI): domain Eukaryota; kingdom Metazoa; phylum Chordata; class Mammalia; order Artiodactyla; family Bovidae; genus Bison; species Bison bison. Next base: position 2,011,657 of record NW_011494898.1, read on the forward strand.
TTGCCACCCCATGGACTGTAGCCTACCAGGATCCTCAGTCCACGGGATTTTCCAGGCAAGAATACTGGAGTGGGTTGCCATTTCCTTCTCCAGGGGATCTTCCGACCGAGGGATCAAACCTGGGTCTCCCAATTGTAGGCAGACGCTTTACCATCTGAGCTACCAAGACACAGAATGTAGAATATTGGAACAGTGGACAACACATAGAACCTCAGATTTTATTGAACACTGGGCTGGTTGAATGCTTTAGTCTATATAAGATTGTTGTGATTCAAAAGAGACATTCAGAAATACTGCAAAATACATCTGATCAGGTTATTTCTCTCACGGATTCCCTAATGCTTTAAGACTAATTTCAAGTTTCTTGGTTGTTTATGCTTGACAGGCTAACAGGCAGGAAGGCCAGGGGTCTCCAAATGGAGGAAATAGGCTGCAAGTGTCAGACATTTTTAATCTCTCTTAAGTGGCAGGAAGAAACAAACTACCAGTGTTATTATTTTTCCCCCTTCTCTATACAAATTTAAAAGGGGGTTTCTTTTAAAATTCTTTGTTGCCATGACTACACCTGGTTCTACCTGAACTTTTCTCAAACCTTGAGCTAACCAATGTGTTTTTCTTATGGAAATCTTTGTCTTAAGCTATGTTAATGAACTATGTATTTACCCTAGACTCTGTCTTCAAGTCTGTTCCACCTAAGACTCAGAACCCACTTGACAAACCAGTATGTTTTACTGGTAACATTGCTCTCCTATGTTAATGAAATTCTGTATTTACTTGGAAACCTGCCTTTCTTCAAGATTCATGTCAATAATTTTATGGCCCAGGACAACTCACCTTGTGCCAATGTTATCTCAAAACGCATGTTGTGGGTGAGGGGCCTGGTGCCAGTCTGAGTTTTGAGACATTTCCTTTCTCTAATTAGCAGACTGCTAGTAGCTATATCGGAGAAGGCAATGGCACCCCACTCCAGTATTCTTGCCTGGAAAATCCCATGGACGGAGGAGCCTGGTAGACTACAGTCCATGGGGTTGCAAAGAGTCGGACACGACTGAGCGACTTCACTTTCACTTTCTTTATTACACAAAAGCTCTGATCACTGGCCCTGGATTGAATACTTCTCCTCCTGAGGACAAGAATCCTGGCGCCTTTTGTGGCTCAATAACCACCTTTCCTGCTCAGGGAACTGACCACTTATTCTATATGAACACCACAACCTCCAACAGTTTCCCAAAGTGTCCTGCTCTCCTGTCCCTGTGTTAAGGTAAACCGCTCTTCCCACTCATCTAACTTTTCATCACTTCAGACACTGCGTGGGCATCACCTAGGCCTGAAAATCACCTCCAGCCATCCCCTCCACTCTAGTATGAGCTGGTTACCTCTCACCTGTGCCCACACTGTATTATATGCCTCGTTCTCCTAAATACTGAGGAAACCAAGACATACTCATCTGTTACCATGTCTTGTGACTGGCTTAATTCCTTGAAATATGACACCTTGTCTTTAGCTTCGCTGTACACTCCAGTACTTACCACATATTCATTGTAATGATGACGAATGATCTTCACAAACTTACTGCGGATGCTTAATTTCTGAAATCTTGTCTAGAAAGTTAGAAAAGGCTATAATCTGCTAATATAACAAAAATTCTATGTTATGGTACTTTGTGCATATACTAGACTATTCTAGTTCAGTTGCTTAGTCGTGTCTGACTGTGACCCCATGGACTGCAGCACACCAGGCCTCCCTGTCCATCGCCAACTCCCAGAGTTTACTCAAACTCATGTCCATTGAGTCAGTGATACCATCCAACCATCTCATCCTCTGTCATCCCCTTCTCCTCCTGCCTTCAATCTTTCCCAGCATCAGGGTCTTTTCCAATAAGTCAGTTCTTTGCAGGAGGTGGCCCAAATATTGGAGTTTCAGCTTCATCATCAGTCCCTCTGTAAGGGGAGTGTAGTCTCCTCAGTTCTGTCTTGTCACAACAAAGATTTGAAGCAACAGACATTAAAGCCCTCAGCGTGTCACAGCTCTCGGACAGGCCACGTGACAGTTCTCAGACAGATCAGTTTTATTTAGAAAATAAAGGAAAATACATCCTCAAGGTGTGAGGGCATGCCGACCCGCAAGGCGTGAAGAGGGGAGAGAGAGAGAGAGAGAGAGAAAGTCACAGAGCCTGCGAGAGAGAGACCCCCAGCCCCCTTGGCTCCTCTTTTTATATGTTTTTTCCTCCCCCTGGGCCTGCCCTATGTAAATTACACTAGCCAGGAGTGCTGTCTGTATGTTCTACCTGAGGTCCACACTCCAGTCCTCACACTTTCCTTTGTTTTATTTTTGTGGGCTTTTCCCTTCCTTGTCTTTTAGCCACAGCCATTCTGGACTCCTGTTTCCTATTCTAACTACCTAACATTTCCAGTGAATATTCAGAACCAATTTCCTTTATGATGCTCTGGCTCAATCTCACTGCAGTGCAAGGGACTCTCAAGAGTCTTCTCCAACACCACAGTTCAAAAGCATCAATTCTTCAGTGCTCAGCTTTCTTTATAGTCCACCTCTCACATTCATACATGACTACTGGAAAAACCATAGCTTTGACTAGATGGACCCTTGTCAGCAAAGTAATGTCTCTTTTTTAATATGCTGTCTAGGTTGATCATAACTTTTCGTCCAAGGAGCAAGCATCTTTTAATTTCATGGCTTCAGTCACCATCTGCAGTCGTTTTAGAGCCCAAAAAAATAAAGTCTCTCACTGTTTCCCCATCTATTTGCCATGAAGCGAAAGGACCAGATGCCATGATCTTCATTTTCTGAATGTTGAGCTTTAAACCAACTTTTTCACTCTCCTCTTTCACTTTCATCAAGACGCTCTTTAGTTCTTCACTTTCTGCAATAAGGGTGGTGTCATCTGCATATCTGAGGTTACTGATATTTCTCCCGGCAATCTTGATTCCAGCTTGTGTTTCATCCAATCCAGCGTTTCTCATGATGTACTCTGCATGTAAGTTAAATAAGTAGGGTGACAATATACAGCCGTGAGGTACTCCTTTTCCTGTTTGGAACCAGTCTGTTGTTTCATATCCAGTTCTAACTGTTGCTTCCTGACCTGTAAACAGATTTCTCAGGAGGCAGGTAAGGTGGTCTGGTATTCCCATCTCTTTCAGAATTTTCCAATTTGTTCTGGCCCACACAGTCAAAGGCTTTGGCATAGTCAGTAAAGAAAAAGTAGGTACTTTTTGGAACTCTCTTGCTTTTTCGATTAGCCAACAGATGTTGGCAATTGATCTCTGGTTCCTCTGCCTTTTCTAAATCCAGCTTGAACATCTGGAAGTTCATGGTTCACATACTGTTGCATCCTGGTTTGGAGAATTTTGAGCATTACTTTACTAGAGTGTGAGATGAGTACAATTGTGTGGTAGTTTGAGCATTCTTTGGCATTGCTTTTCTTTGGGACTGGAATGAAAGCTGACCTTTTCCAGTCCTGTGGCCACTGCTGAGTTTTACAAATTTGCTGGCATATTGAGTGCAGCACTTTTACAGCATCATACTAGACTACAGACTCCATTAAACATTAAAAAAAAGATGAAGTTTCATTTTTTATATTGAGGATTCAAATCTCTAGAAACATTAAATTCTTAAACACAGTACTGTGTAGCACAGATGAGGATATCTTAACTTTAGAGCAAAAATACAGACATTATTTGGTCCAATATCTTTGTATTTAGCAAAAAAAAAGATTTCATAAAAGTGAAGTGACATGTCCAAAGACAGATCAGAAGAGTTGAATGTAGAATTCTGGAGTTTTGACTCTTCTTCTAGGGGTTTTCTATTAAGCCACTGGCTGTAACACAGTCTGAAATCATGCAAATTTCTATAGAAATGATCAGACATTTAATATGGAGATACTAGACAAAACATGCAAGAAGAACCTTAACTTTGCTAAATTTTTCCTTATAAGGAAAACCTGAAACATATCAAATGAGTCTTTCTCTTAGGACAGTTACTATATTTCTTTTATTAGCAGTGCCTGAGAACTATTTAGGAGATATTTGAGAAAAATCTAACATGGGTGAGGGGAGTTGAGGAGAGAAAAAAATTAAATTACAATACCTGAGACTAATGCTTTGTCTCCTTTAAAAAAAAATATATATACATATATATATATATACACACACACACATACACCATTTAACATAAACATAGCAACTGGCTATTTTATACTAGAGAGACTGTCTCGGCTTCACATTATTTCCAAGTTTTAGTGCAGCATCACTAAATAAAATTCAAGCCAGCTAATTCCTGTATCTAACTTAAAGATGTAGCTAAGAATCACTTAAGAATCAGCTAAGAATCATTGAGGGCAGGAGAATGGGACAACAGTGGATGAGATGGTTGGATGGTAAATTTGACTCAATGAACAGGAGTTTGAGCAAACTCTGGGAGATGGTGAAGGACAGGGAAGCCTGGTGTGCTCCAGTCTAGGGGGTCATAAAGAGCCAGACACAACTGAACAACAAAGAATCAGTAATGCTGTAAGAATAAGTGATGATGTATGGTACTATTAAAAAACAACACTAAAACTACTAAAGAGCCTCAGAAAAACTAAAGTATACTAGTTGCACAATTTGTTATTAAGTAACTAATCAAAAAGAGAGGACTTGACAGATTAGAGTTCCCCTTTCACACATCTTAAAACACCTTCTGAAAAATTACTTTGAGCAGAGTTTATTAAATGTTACCCAAAACAGTTTCATCCATGTGTACTGATTAAATGAAGGTTCATAATGAGGTCATCATAGACACCTTTATGTTTTTTAATTAAACTATCATAGTTGGCAGGTATCTGTTCTTTTATTTCTTCTGTTTGGGCTGTAGTACACAGTCGGTTCAGCAAGGACTCTCAGCCTGGTCAAGACCAACAGGAAGTCTGTGGTAAAGATGTTCTTGAAATGCAACTTGGAGAGGCCACAAATGCCTTTCAAATTCCTCAAGATCTTTGCATGCAAAGAATTTAACAAAAAATAAAGCACAAGCAGAGCAACAGTAGTAGATATGGCATGTGAATGGGAGTGTGTGGTTAAATCATATCCACCACTGCAGTGGCAGTGACTTAGTCATCTCAAGGTCTAAGCAGGAATCTGTCAATCAAAATGTTCCGTATTCCATTTCTAACCCCATACCTTCACTGAGCCCATTAACATTTTTTAAAGTGATTATACTAAGTGAAGTGAAGTGAATTCGCTCAGTCATGTCCAACTCTTTGCGACCCCGTGGACTGCAGCCCACCAGGCTCCTCTATCCATAGGATTCTCCAGCCAAGAATACTGGAGTGGGTTGCCATTTCCTTCTCCAGGGGATCTTCTCGACCCAGGAATCAAACTCAGGTCTCCCGCATTGCAGGCAGACGCAGGCAGACGCTTTAACCTCTGAGCCACCAGGAAAAAAAACAGATGAGAGTTTCAGCTGTAACCACCAAAGAATCCACTCCTACCTTCAACAGTGGTTACGAAAGCAGATTCCTTTTAGTATTAAAAATGAAAAATGAGCCTGTGTTCATTTGGCCACAAAATCTTTAGAAATGTCAAGTAACACGAACAAGGTGTAACTGAAACAAACATGAGTTAATTTAGTACCTGGTCAAAAAACTTACAAAAGCAAAAGAGAATACACTATTACTGGTGAAATTCAGGCCACAAGAGAGCATATTTTGAACCACCAGTGCCCTGAAACTGGTGCTTGTGCTAGAACTAACTGTCCAGACCCACGAAGGAGTGAAAACATGGGGCAAGGGGGTCTCACAAGCTAAGCTCAGGTCCTGGCTCTGTCACTCACCATTTATATAACTTGGGAATATTTCCTTAGGTTCTTGGCAGCCTCTATGTCTTTATTTGTAATTTGAGGTTAATGAGAGTTCTTACCTCACAGTGACCTTACATGGATTACATGAAGTAATAAAACTAAGAGTACAGAGCTAGAGAACAATAATAATGCTTTATCATATAATGATTTCATATGTGTAGAATCATGTAACAATATAGATGATGATAGTTCTTAGTGTTTAGTAAGTGCTTACCATGTGCCAAGCATTGTTCTGGGTTATGTTACACTTAGTAATTTGGTTGATTCTCATAACAAGAGTATTAATTGGCTATTATTATCAGAGGCCCCAATTTATTGAAGAAAAAGACTCAAATAATACCATTATCTCTGAGATCAGAGAAGATGACAGAGAGAGTTTTGGCACAGAGCAGAAGTACTTTAATAGAAGAACAGTTCAAAGATTAAGTTAACAGAAAAACTGTTCAATGATCAAGTAAGCCTTATTCCAAATGTATTGCAGTTATTATCAAAATTCATATCATTACAATAAAATCTGTAGTTACAGCATCACAAAACGATACAAGTATTTTACAAGAGAGCAACAGATGAGTAGGTTTGGAAAGCCTGAAGCCTGGCTAAAACCAACCCTGATGGAAAGGCCATCCGACTGTTGTACCTCGAGGCTCAACACAGAGCATCCTTTTTTTTTCCTTGAACACACCTCTAAGCTTGTGGGATCTTAGTTCCCAGACCAATGGGGAGGAGATAAAACCTGGGGTCTCGGCAGTGAAAGAGTGAGTCTTAACTTCTGCACCACCAGGGAATTCCCATCCAGCACCTTTAAATGGGCTGATAAGAAAGGCCAATTTAATTTCTCCAAATAAAGTGCCACATATCAAATCCTCCCACTTTGTCACTCCCTTCTTAGAGGTCTCTGAGAGCTTAATGTGAAATGCCAAATGAGAAAAGGGGTTCTTCTGGGGGAGTCAACAGCAGACACAATAAATGAACTTCATGCAATCAGCCGAACATCAGGTTAGAATAGGTTCCACGTTTATTCCTGAATATGAGATGGTTACAAATCACCACGCAGCCAGTGCCCAATGACACCATGTGAACCCACAGCATGAAAAAACACTAAGAACGCTACACTAGCAGGTGATAATGTCAAGTTTTCACTTCAGACACTTTCACTAACTATACTACAAGGACACTGGGGAGATTTAGAGACGGGAAATCTCACTACTTAAGACTCAATACTCAGAAGTGCATGGGCTTCTTCATCAGGGCCAGAGCAGAAGACTGTCTCATAGCCTCCCCACTTGCTGCCCCCAAGTGACTGGGAGTACTGTAATGCACTTACAAAACTTCTCTAGTATTAGGCGTTAAGCTCCTAGAGGGTTGAAACTTATATTTACTGTCATCTCAATATCCATGGAGCCTCTATGGATACCAAGATCCACAGATGCGCACGGTTCTCATATAAAACAGTTTAGTACAACAAACACAGTCAGCCCTCCATATCTGCAGATGTGAACCCCAGGGCTGACTGTATGTGTGTATATATGGATACCCCACGCACCAAGTAAGCATGCCAGTATCTGCTGAGTGAATCCATTCCACGGCCTCCTGCAGGGGTTATTTCTGAAGTACCCCTCAGGCAAGATGACCAGAAGGTACGATGCTTGTCCAAACTATCTGGCATTTTGTACTTCAGTGGAAACGTTAAACTGGCTTATAGAAAAATAGCTGTATTCTTCCAATTCATGGAAAGTTATTCTGCAGTAAAAGCTTCTTAAAGGGTTCTTTCAAGATTCTGATACGTGATTAGATGCAATCTCCAACAAAAACCATACTATCAGGATACCTGTCACAACAGGATACCTTCAAAAATAAACTTTAAATATGATTTATGTAGTATCTGAGCATCTAGTATGTCTAAGGCATTGTTGATGGATTAAAAAGCTGAGTTAGAAAGTTAAACCTAAAGAAGGGACTACACACTACAGCTGATATAAGTGGAGCTGTTTAAGAATAAAAACTAAGCTGTTTTTTTTACTGGTTGGTAAAGTGAGGGAAAAGAAAAAGGTTCTCAGCACGTCCATTTCAGGAGGTTAAATATTCTAGGGCTTTCACATACTCCATCTAAGATGTGAGAGAGGAAAACAGAATCTACAAGAGACACACAGATGATAGACAAAGACACAGAGTCATGGACATTATGTAGAAAATCTCACATGAAAAAGAGCAGTTAAATCTTCATTTATTGTAGAAAAGGAAAAAGAGTTGGTAAGTCCCTTAATCATTTTACCACATCCTCATTGAATCAGAACACCTAACAGGAAGAGATAGGTTCACTTTTAATTTCATTTATATTACGAATTTTCCCATCTTTGAGTATACTGAGCAGGTCTCCACTCTTTCTTGTGAGTCAATGGACAGAAACTTCCTCATTCAGAAATTATAAACGAAAGCGTAAGTATTCCATGAGGTGCTCTGAAGACAAAGACTGCCTGCTCTCAGAGAGCAGACCACCAAATAGGAGAGAAAGATAAAATGCAAGGAAAAATAAATGCTTTATTAGCCAAATAAAACTTAGGAAGTAATGACAATGGTATATAGTAGTATAGCAGGGATGACCCCAAGGTAGGAAATAAGAATCAGACTGGAATCCTGGAGGACGTGAAGAAGCCAGATGTGAAAGGATAAAAATTTCTATAGGACAATGACAACACTGGAACAGTAATTCTACAGCCTTAAATGTCACAGTCAAGCTTTTATAAAAAGGAATAATGGGCTACAGAAATACACATGATGTCACACACATATATAATATTGAGATAATAAGCTGGGTGAAGAGAACAGTTAAAAATTAGTGTGGCAATAAAAAAAAAAGAAAACCATCTACAATAAGTTTTCTTTTGTTCTATAACTAGAAGAAAAAACTACTTCACTACAATTATAGCTCAGATATCTAAGTCTTCTTTGGCCTATGTATACATACTGTAAAGGAAATATAATGATCCTATCTCTGTGTGGATACTAAATACTCCAAAGAGAAATGTCTTCTCAGTACCATTTGCCTCATAGGCCACAGGGGATCTTTTCAAAACAAGGAAGATAACGTGTCTACAAATGAATGAATTAATCTGTCCAAGTCCATTCCCATAGTTCCTCTTATAAATTAAGTCTTCACTAAAAAAAAAAAAGGAGAAATGTAAAATACAGGGCTAGGTTGGATTAAATTTTTTTTACCAATCATTTTTGTAGAATCATTCTGATAGAATAAGCACACTTTATCATTCTCACATGTAGTTTCCTCCAGAAAGGTCCATGTCACACAATGGCCTCTGTGTCTCTGGATCAGACATCCCTTCATGTGTAATACCATTCTTCTTTCTCTGCCTGATAATCCTATTTTGTAAAACCCTATCACCTCTGAAACCATTTCAGAGGCCTCTTAGCACCCAGTGACACATCCTTTGCCACTGCATTCTGCATTCACTTACCGCACATCCACACGATGGTCACATGAAGTAAGTGCTGTCTGCCCTACTACACACGGATGTCAAGGACAAGACTGTATCATGGCACATTTTAGCACTGCTTCAACATTTAGCAAAGCTGACTTGGACATACTAGCCACTCAAAATGCCCCCAGAATTACTTAATTACTAACAGATATCCCCTATCCAAGACTGTAAAACCATGATTATACGGTCTTAAAATAATTTGCAATTATTTTAACATTATGATAATACCTTTGCCCTTGGTGGCAAGGGAGAAGACGGGAAAAAGCACATGTATGATGAAAACAGACTTTTAAAGCATATGACCTTCCCAACTTGGGAGGCTGACCACTGGTCTTGTTATGGCTCTATATAATGCAATGAGGCAGTTTTAGTAAACCTTTAATGTATATTAAAAAAATTATTCCTCAACCTTCTGAAAAAAAAATTCTAACAATCTTCCTGTTCTAAACAAAGGAGAAGATAGTTCAACAATCCCCCTTCAAACACCTGTGAGAAATATAAACAACCTACAACCCAAACCTGTATTACAAGTACATTACAATAGCTGAGACTTGTTGTTCTGGGGCCTGATTTGATTCATTTGTCATGGATCTAGCGTGTACATGTATGCATATATCCTTTGGAAAAAAAATCAGAAATCCAATCTCTTTCAAGGGCAGATTGTCTTTGGTAACCCTCCGTCATTACAAGCTATACCTCAGTTGGATAAAAAAAAAAAAAAAGAGGCAGTAACAGAAAACATTTTGGATTAGCTATGGCATTTCTTCTCTCTCAAATAGGCCTAGCAGAGATTTGTGTGTCAGACACACATATGTATATGTGTGTGTGTGTGTGTGTGTATGAAATATATGATAAAAGGATAAGAGAAACGTTATTATAAGCCTTCCCTGCAGCCAAATAAAGTTTCACCTACATAGATGTTGTAAACCTAAGTTATACAACTATGAAAACTGTGCTCAATAGATGATTTAAAAGGAATAAACCCTGAAATATTACTGAATGCTTTATACGTTCAAACCAACCAAGATATTTTTCTCTCAACATGATTAGACATTAGAGAATAACCATGGGGAAAGCTTTTTTTAAATGAACTGATTTGCAGGACTAATAGTCTCATTCAAAGATCATCTCTCATTTGCCAAATATCTATTAGACACCTGGGCTATATATTTCCCCCAAAACAGCTTTTAACAGAAAGTAATTATTGTATTACTAGAGCCTTTTAAATGACAGTCGTGAAGATCTGAAAAGAGAGAGGATTTTTAAGGAAAACACCAACAACCTTAACTGTACACAAAGAGACCATACCACCGCCATTCACAGAACTCCTCCAGAAACGTAAAGGTGGCCGTAAGGAGGGGCTAGCCACCTTTACCTCTGTTGCAAGACAAAGCGTACTCCTCCTTCAGATGTGCGGAAGCACCTCCCTTTACCTTGAGAATCTAGTCCTTCGGTATTTAATTACACTGTTGGGAGCACAGAATGGTCTGGCACCATGCCCTTTCCCTGGGTCTCACTGATTGATAGCATCAATAACATTCACTGGCTGTAATTAAACCGCCAAATAGTATCCCCTTTGCCACTTGGCAGATCAATGTTCTTTAATACTCAAAGAACAAAGTACAAAGGTGAGAGGGGTGTTTTTAGCCCTCACCTTCACAGTTCATTTGACTTTGTGCTTCAGAGTAGTTTGCAGACAATGCATATTTCACAATTCCCCCAAGAACACTGGTTAATGAAGAAGAACACGAAGGAAAATCCTGCAAGTTTGTGACAAGTACTTATTAACCCTTTTTGCAAATTTGAGCAGAACAGACACATACTAACCCCAGTATGTACACACTGCTTTCCCACAGCTTTGAGACAAAATACAGTTTATAGGTCAAAACGTTTATAAATTAAAACAGCATACTGTAAATTTTTTTCTTTAAATATTTTTAACACACTATGTGGAAGAGTCCTTTATAAGAGCACAAATTTCCATTTATTTGGACCCTGCCTGGAAAGTTCAAATATCCAGGTATCAGGGAGGGTGGGTCAGGAGTGTGGCTAGGCACTTATAAAAACGAGACCAACTTTTATTGTACTACAAAAGCAACTTCCTTAATCTAAGGATTCACAACCATCTGGGATCACAAAATTCAACTCCCAATCTCTACACTATGAAATAGCCATTTTAAACGAACGGGCCCCAGAAGAGCCATGCTGCAAATTCCCTACTCTCAGAATCAAGTACTACATGATGTTTAAGTACTTGTAATGCTACAAGTATTTAATGACATTCAAATGCTCTGAAAATGAGTGCATGAGCACATGTGTGTGAGAGAGAGAAAGGGGGAGGGTAGATAGGGCATTATATTCATTAAAATTACACCTGTTAATCACAAGACCCCAAAATGAAAATCTTACTTACATGTTTTAAAACAAGCAGCAGAAAGCTGTTCAAGTGTAAACCACTAAACAATGGCCCTCAGGTTAGACCACCACCTGTTAAGAATCACCTGCGGTGGCGGTTTACAACTTTCCTGGCCTCACTCTGTAGATAATCATATTCAGTAAGTCCTGACTAGGGTCCAGAAATCTGCATTTTATTAACCACCACACCACAGTGATTCTGATGAACATTAAAAGTTTTAGCATTCCCTTATGTCAAGGGATTTTAAACAGGTAATCCTCAAAGTCTAGTGTGTATTTTTGGATTTCCTGAGGAGCTCATAAAAATTATGTCAAGCCCTCCTCTTTGCCATCTACCAGCATTAATTTCTGAATAAGACAAATTCCCAGGTATCCTGAAAGCACATGTGACTATAAATCACCAACAAATACAAAAATGCAAAAGTAAAACAAAATCCAAAAAACCCACCCAAAGGTTATTTCCAAGAAGTAGACCAACTATATATGGCTCAGTTGAGTTGGGGAGCCCACCAGGATGGCCAGTCTCTGGAAAAGGCTGCCGTGCTTGATTCCATATGACTCCAGAATCTTTCTAGGAATGTGAACAGGGTTGTTTGGGGGAAGCAAGCAGAAATGGCCAGACTTCTAAAGAATCACACTGGGGAAACTAAAGCATTTTCTGAATGATCAGTTTCCAGGGCCAGGCAGATGCTCTGCTTTTCCTTCCTGCGGCTCACCTGAGGGTCATTTCAAGACTCATTAGCAAGCCCAGAACCTGTGCAGGAAGGATTAAAGTTCCCTCTCCCCTGGGAGGAGGTAACCTGGTACTAATGACCCAAAAGAAAGCCTATTAGCATGATTTATTTTTGTTCACAATCCACTTCTCTATAACTCAAGTAACTAGAGCCATTTTTAAAATATCCAACAAAATTAAACTAAAGAATTAAACACTGTGACTACTTTCTTCAGAATAAAACTAGCTTAATTCCTCCCAACTAGACTTCTAAAAATATCACTTTAATATAGAAAATGCAAACTAAAAAACAATGAAATATTCTTGATGTTCTGTTTCTGAAAATAACAGGCCAACACAAGTATTTTCTACCTCTAGATCTCAGGCCAAATGTTTCACAGGAGCTAAGTAACCTGGTACCATCTCTACCATTTTATAGCTGAGGAAACTAGACCAACAGACAAGAGCAGAACACAAATCTGGGACTCAGGGCCCTATGTCCTAATGCAGCATTCAAAGGAGCTCTTCTCAAAGAAGGGGAGCGGGGCACAGTAAGGAACAGATTTCCTGTATTGTTTTCAAAACACAGCCGCCTCTCTTGCTTGTTCATAAATAGCATGCCAAGAAACTTTCTGAAGCAAAAATTCCTCCAGGAATTCTGACGCAGTACTTGTGGCTGAGAACTGATGCTAAAGGAAAACCTGGCAGAGGTGGGAGTAGAAGAAAATGGACCACACATGCTTTTCTAAAGAGTCCACACAAATTTACAGAGAGAAATGCGCTTTGCTGTGATTTTTAAACTAGCGTCTAGGGCTCAAAGGATCCTGCCAGAAAAACATTCTGGAAGTATGAATGGTCTCCTACAAAACAGAGGTTGAGAAAGTTACTATAATAATTCTTTTTACTGTCCAATTACCATTGAAATGTTAATTCACCTATCTGCTAAACAGGATCTCCAGAGAGCAGTTTTCTTCTCAAACTGGAGGTCTGGCTATCTCCAGTGCTCAGCCTGAAAGACAACAGAGGTCTTCCATCACCAGGCACTGTTCCACTCCCCTGCACCTAACAAAACTGGTTCAGAAAATCTCAGGATACTAAGAGCCCCAAATCAAGGTCTTCAAGAGACTATTCGATTTGTTTATAGTGGTATAGATATCTGAACATCAGTAACGTGAAATGAAAAGAAAACCATAAAAGGCGCCAGCATCAGCCACCATGGCCCATTCCTGGTCCTAGCAGTATTATTATTAGCATCACTGACTCGATGGACGTGAGTCTCAGTGAACTCCGGGAGTTGGTGATGGACAGGGAGGCCTGGCGTGCTGCGATTCATGGGGTCGCAAAGAGTCGGACACGACTGAGCGACTGATCTGATCTGATCTGATATTACTTCTGAACAAGCCCCTTAACCTGCACTTCATTTCATTGGCCAAAGGGCTACAAGAAACTATTGCTGTTTTGGCATGAATCCAGACAAACAGAAGAATAAAAATCCTATGAAAATACTACACAAAAACAGATACAGCAAGGAACTGAGGCTCTGTTAGAAGGCAGCACATCTACTTAACTTCTCTAGTCAGTCTGGAACAACAGGCTGAAGCCACCAAACTGAGCATATACTACTTCTCTTGGGTTATACATGAACAATAACAAGCCCTACCCTACCCTTAAAGAGCACTAGAAAAGTTAAGCAGAGAAGTGCTAACAGTGCCTTGCATTAGAAATACCTTTGCTGGTGTACATGTATGAAATAGGCAGGAAATGAAGGGCCACGCTTGCGTAATACAATGATCTACAAAATCCCTCCCAAGGAAGATGGGTTAGGTCAGCTGCTAAGACTCCCACTGCCACCCTTCGTGATTCACAAGCAGGGATGGACAGGAAGTGGGCTAGGACACTGACCCCAGGAACATTCGTCTTCAACTTTCCCTCTGCCCAGTCGTAGCCTTTGCCCCAGCAACCATGAAGAAGTACCTTCTACAGAAAAGCTGTTCAGAGAATGCCAAGGTATTGCCCCCTGGGAACTTTCCAATGTCTAATTCCCACTATGGGCAAAGCTTCTAAGGAGCAGAAATAACACAACAGGCCTGAAGTCAGGACCAGGTTCTGGACCCTGCCAGACCCCCTAGATAATAACAACCTCTGGAGATTTTTATGTTTAAAAAAAAAAAAAAAATCAAAGTTGAAAGTAAAGCATTCCACAAAAACCATATTACTCAAAAAAAAAAATCTATTATTCCTCATCTCATATAAGGACTATGTAAACTGGATTCAATATAGATGTGAGGTTTATTCAAATGCATTGAAGAGTTTCTGATAATCACATGTAGTAATAATACACTTAGAATTTGGCTCTAGAAAGTTCCAGATCATGGGTTAAAAATGAAATTAGAAAAACATACACCCAATCTCATTTTCTTAAAAAAGGCATAGAAATCATTTACTCAAAGTTTCCATTTGTCTCTCCACAGAGATGTGATCAGATAAATAATAAATTTAGGATAACATCTCAAAAGTTGTCAGTTACTGTGAGGTCTGTCCTTCAGAATATTACTTTCAAAATTCCCCAGTCTGGTCAAGATAAAAAGTCAATGATGATCTATACTCTTGTTGAACTGATGGGTACTTTACAGAAGAGGCCTTATAAATTTGTGAAGCCCACACTTCTTCCATAAGCATTTACACTTTGTACCTTCATGAGAAATATCAACTATGTAAATAAGCCACAAGAGCTGGAGGTGGCTTGAGATGCTCAGAGGGATGCAGAGTTTAAATCCAAGGCAGATTTTCCCCTCCTAAGAAACACCCAAATCCAATCCTGTCACTGTTCTGCTGAAAACTCTGGTCCTCCTTTACCTACAGTATAAAACCAAGGCTCCTCACTCAGCCTGGCACACACACCTTTTCAGATCCCTGCCTGCTCTCAGGCTCATTTCCACACCACTCCTCACCCTGCTTTCTCCTCTAATTATATGTGATTTCCCTAACACCCGCTTTCAAACTTCCCACCAGAAGTATCAGCTCTCAGCTTTCCTGCTGTTATAAAAGCCATACCCTAGAACAGTGAGTGCTGCAGAAACTTTAAACAGAGCAGCCAACAAGAGGCAAGCCTAGAGTCCAACTTCACTCCCACTCCTGTCTCCATGCCCTCCCCTCCACTAATGAGTGGGGAGACGATTTATGCAGCAGCCACCAGGTATTTCCTCAGGTTTGGAATTAAGTTTTATAAAACGACAACTTAAAATGACAGACAAAAACCAACCCCCATCCCAGATAATCATGAACCGAGGGTTGAGACGGACAAGTTTTCCAGTACACATGTTACTGTGGCTGCTAAACGTTCAACAGTGTAAAGAGTTAACTGTAACCGCCTCAGGAGAGGGTGCTGCACTTCCCTCTAAATGCATTCTCAGCCAAACCATCCTATGTGATAGCCATGAGTTCACTAAAAACAGTTATGCCTTTTCTTAGAAAAGAATTTGGAACACTATGGAAAGTTAAGAGACTCAGGTAATAAATAGACTCAGTGATAAGTTGATTCATTATTTTTAAAGATTTTACAGATATAAATAGAATTAAAATGGTTAAAAAATCGAGTGCATCCAAGCTTATACAGCCAGTTAAATCACTTAAACAGTATCAGGGAGAGTAAAACTTTAGAAATGTATAGATTCCTCCTATATTAAGGATACAGTTCACACAAAACAGAAAAACAGTCGACAAACATGACATTTACTAATTGAGAAAAGGATAAGCTACAGGTAGAAAAGGTATAAATTTAACAAAAATTAAAAGCAATACAGTAGCTCAGAAAAAAAAGGTGTATTAAGCTTTACTTAATTGCTCTCTATTAAACTGAACACTTCACAGAATAGACATTACTATTTTCAATTAATATTCCTATTGTTAAGTTTTTTCATATAGACAGAAATGGCAGTTTAATTATTTTAATGAGAAATTACACATTAATGTATGTCAATTAATAATTTTTAAGCAAAGGTAAGGTTTAATCTGACTTATGTCTGATGATTAAGAAAAATCGATTCAATCAAAGTCAAATTTAGGCAGTTTTTCTATGCTAGTAGCATTTCCAGACAGGTTTTTTCTGCTCTGAGAGAGGAGACATGGATTCCTAGGGGTGAGAGTGAAAGGCATTCAGTCATGTCCAACTCTTTGCAACCCCACGGATTATGGAGTCCATGGAATTCTCCAGGCCAGAATACCAGAGTGGGTAGCCATTCCCTTTCTCCAGGGGATCTTCCCAACTCAGGGATCAAACCCAGGTCTCCCACATTGCAGGCAGATTCTTTAACAGCTGAGTCACAAGGGAACCTATCAATAAAGATGAAAAGTTCTCTATTCCTTGAGATAACAGCTCCTTCCGTTGTTGTTTAGTCACTAAGTTGTGTCCGACACTTTTGTGACCCTACGGACTGTAGCCGACCAGGCTCCTCTGTCTATGGGACTTCCCAGGCAAGAACACTAGAGTAGGCTGCCATGTCCTCCTCCAAGGGTCTCCCCAACCCAAGGACAGAACCTGTGACTCCTGCACTGGCAGGCAGATTCTTTACCACTGAGTCACCTGGGAAGCCCAACAGCAACTACTACTTTCAAATAAAGCAAAGCCACTTTGTGGAATAAAACTTCCCAGGCCCACTGTAGAAATGGGGGAAGCTGCGAGTCAAAATATAAATTTTACTGTATATGTGATATTCTCTTATTCACAGCACTTGATGTTGGGGGGGAAGTCTAAGTATTTTCAGAAATGAGTGTTTTACTCAGCATGAATCTAGGTCTGATATCATTAACCTAGGCAAAAAAATTCATTTTCCCTTAGGAGTGGAAAAAATTGTGCATTTACTCCCTTTTTACTACCCTCCCTAGTAGCAAAAGCTAAAAACATCTTGTAATATCCACACTTTACTTACCAGCTCATTATTAGGGATAACACAGGCAGGCTTTACTCATCATGATTGCCTCTTACCACCAGCCATGTAAGCTGCTGGGACATTAACTCAACCAGGAAAAAAACCTGAACCTTAAAAGAACCGCCATCTTGAACGTTTAACCTATAAATGCCACTGTACATAACAAATCTCTAACATAAGGTGAACTTACTAAGTTTTTCTAATTTCTAAGCCACACCTTTTAAAAAGTGAAGACAGTATGAACTCCTTTTTAGTCCAAATGCTGAATTGGCATTAAAGTAAAATCATGATTTATATTCCAGTTAAGAGCATTATCCACAAGATTATCAAGGTAAAAGATGAAAACAAATGGAACTCTGCATGCAAAAATACCAAGTATTTAGAGAACCCATATACATGTTGGCGGTTCCTAAGTGTTAGGTCTTAGACTCACTGTCAAAAATTACCTGCAAAACAAAAAAACAGATTCCTGCATCTTACCTCTGGACACTGACTGAGTAGATCTGAAGTGGGTCCCAGAATCTGTATTTCTAACTCATCCTCCTTGTGATTTTGCAACCAAGTTTGGGAACAACTGCTTTAGATTTCTCAGTGACTGAGGGACTCTTGCTTCACTCATTGCAGAAATAGTGACTATTTGTCAACATGCCATCCATCTATTACACAAAACCCCACTGGGCTAATGCTATTAGGAAGCCCCAGGAAAAACTGCTAAATAAACCTTTCACAGCACTTGATTCACTGTTTCAGTATTCCAATAAATAGGAATTCTACCAAATGCATAGGTGGCTCGGAAGACATGAGAGAAACCTGAGCTCAAGGAGCGCACCAATACTTGTATACTTATAAATGACACATATATTAATTACTCTGCTGCATCTTTCTAAAGGAAAATATGGTGTCATGGTAACAGTGTAGACATCAAAAGACAAAGATTTGAGTCACAGCTCTGACTTCAACTGCCTGGTCTAAGCTAAACTCTGTGACTACCACATAGGTCTCAACTTTTTTACTGCGGGTAAAGGTTAATGCTTAAGTCTGAACTATATTACAGGTTCCCTTCAATCCCCAAACTTCTGTGATCCCTCATGCACTACTTCAAAAGAAGGGAGAGACCCAACCTGAGGTAGAAAAACCCAGAAAGGCAGCAGCAAGAAGAACTTCAGATGGACTCCAAAAGACAGGATGGCTGCTATTACACTGAGTGAGAAAGAATACGCCAGGGGAGCCATAAAAGCACATATGCAGAGGCTGTGAGTAAGATGAGCTTGCCATGGAAGAGCCAGTCTGACTACTGTGGAGCACAGTCATCAGTGATAACGCTGGGTCACTCCAAAGTTAAGCCAAATGATATGGTAAAACAGTAGGGGGACAGAAGAGAATTTTGAGTGAGAAGCACTATGAGGAAAGTGGTGTTTTTGTAAGATTAGCTTCAGAGCCTCCACCAGGATGGACCGCAGAAAGCGAAAAGAAACTGATTCACAGAATAGAAAACAGAAAGGCTTAAATACAGCTTCAAAAAACTACGAAAGCAGTGAACACTAGGAAAAACCTGCCTCAGATGTTGCATGAGAACACACAACACATCTAATTGAAAAAAATCAGGAAGAACAGAGAGACAAAAATGGTGCTACACAGTTTTGGGAAACGGTCTGCTTTGCCTCAGACAAATCGGGGCCAAACTGAGGCTACCAGCTGTTACTTGATATTTCTGTCGGAACCGCACAAGAGGGGTGGGAAAGAAGTAGCCTGCTGCTTACCTACCAAGCCTACCCCCACCCCAGAAAATCTGAACAGAAGGGGCAGATGTCACGGTATAAAAGCCACAAGGCATGACTGTCCTTTCTTGCACGTATTCTGCCTGAGCAGCTGGGCCCGGAAGAGAAGGCCCGGTGACAGACAAAGAGGAAGCAGCTGTCACCAGTGGTCTCTCCACAGGCCATGGACATTTCTTCTATGGAGACCCATTTCTCCTGCATTTCTACCTTCGTGTGGACCTTACTGCAAAAAGAACTGATGTAGAGCAAAAGAACCGACCCACTAGAAACAAGGGTGCTTATATCTGGAATGGAGAAAGGGTGTGTCAATCCAACCATCAATATTCCATTTTCTTAACCACGATTCATGAGCAGCAATCCTGAAGTCAACTGACACTGGGGGAGCCTCACAAAAATCCGCAGTAGGATAGAGTGTTCACAAAAGAATAGGAAAAGGTAACTGGACACTGGATGTCTTCTTTTTAAAGGTGTTGATCATTACACTTAGAAATACTATTCAAAGGTTCAACTCTGTAACACAGAGAGTAGGCAAAGAATAGACAATTAGAAAAGAAACTCCAGATTGAAAAACTAAGGTCAAAACAAACAAGTCCTTTGTGATCTTAGAATATACTAGAAATCTAGTAATTAGACATTTCGGACTTAGGACGTTTTCTTGACCAAGAAGCATGTAGAATCTCAGACATCTTACATCACGTATATTTGGGGGTCACTGCATACAGTTTCCTTTAGATGAGACAGAGGTGGGAGGCATCTTCCCTCCGAGCCAACAAATATAAAGAATGAGATGTCAAAACTACCCCAGGCTAATGAATTACCTTCACTGACAACTCTGAGAGAAGCAACTTTTAAACACGAAGATGACACTGCATTTCCAGATACCTGAAAAAATGAGCAGAAATCTCCTAGACAATCCTCTAAGCAAGATGGATACCGCAGTCAGCCTTGACTAACTTCCCCTCACCACTCCAGGCTATGGTCTGAGCTGACTTCTTAAATCAAGGGTGGAAAATAGGTTCCAACTTTAGTCAATTGATAGAGGTTGTCTGGAACACTATTTTGACAAATATTCGGAAGCCACATCCAGACTCAGTGAGAAAGGCTGCCATGATTGATCAGGAATGGCTGCACTGGGCAGAAGAGGGAAAATTGATGGCACGTGTACTAAGCGTTTGCTAGAGGCAACATCCCTTTTATCTTCTAAAGGGAAAGAAATCTACACAGCAAACTGAATTAACTTCTTATGCAGAGAGAATTTACATCAGAATTTCAAAAACTCAAAAAGGCAGGGAAAACATCCATAAAGTTATTTACCATTTGTCATGAAAAGAAAACTATAACAGAAAAAAAATAACCCGTGTGGCATATACACTCTCCTAGTCAGTCTCCTCAAAGTAAGCTGAATCTGCTAGACTAGAGTCCAACAATAGCTCAAGGACCTGCTTTTCTATGACCTGAGAACTAAAAATGATTTTTACATTTGATAATGGCCTGCAAAGCTAACATATTTATTGCCTGGCCCTTTACAGAACAAAACCGTCAATCCCTGTGCTACTGCTGCTGCTGCTAAGTCGCTTCAGTCGTGTCTGACTCTGTGCGACCCCATACACGGCAGCCCACCAGGCTCCCCCGTCCCTGGGATTCTCCAGGCAAGAACACTGGAGTGGGTTGCCATTTCCTTCTCCAATGCATGAAAGTGAAAAGTGAAAGTGAAGTCGCTCAGTCGTGTCCAACTCTTAGTGACCCTGTGGACTGCAGCCTACCAGGCTCCTCAGTCCATGGGATTTTCCAGGCAAGAGTACTGGAGTGGGGTGCCATTGCCTTCTCCGATCCCTGTGCTAGGAGAAACAGATACGGTTTTTCATGCATTTGAGAAGGAAATGGCAACCCACTCCAGTGTTCCTGCCTGGAGAATCCCAGGGACGGGGAGCCTGGTAGGCTGCCGTCTATGGGGTTGCACAGAGTCGGACACGACTGAAGCGACTTAGCAGCAGCAGCAGGCAAGTAATTCTCTATAAAGGATGGAAGTTTAATTCAGTAAGATACTTATCTAAGATACTTATCTAAGAAAGTTCCTGCTCTGTCCCTTTGTTAATTAATACACAAGTAATTACTGGGTTGGCCAAAAAGTTCATTGGGGGTTTTCTGTAAATTGTAATGGAAAAACTTGAACGAACTTTTTGCCCAATGCAATACATGTAGTTGGAGAAGGAAACGACAACCCACTCCAGTATTCCTGCCTGGAGAATCCCATGGACAGAGGAGTCTGGTGGGCTACGGTTCATGGGGTCACAAAGAGTCAGACACGACTAAGGGACTAAGCACAGGCACAGACATGTAGTCCTCATGAATAAAGTTTCCCCCATCAGGCAACAAACCAAAAAATTCTGCTATGCCTCCCAGAGAAGTGTCTATATGGGCACAAAATGAATAAAGGAACTACAAAGAGACCTTAATTGTTTTCAACTTCTGTTCTGTGAGTAGATATAAAAAAAAAATGTAAACATACTTTTATTGTTTTGGTTTGAAGTCTCAATCCATTCAGGGTGTTGATAGCTTTCTCTGCATCCTTAGGGTCAATGTAGTTCACAAAGCCATATCCCAAGCTCTGCCCTAATGAAAGGGAAGGGGAGAAAGGCATACATTAGTTCTCCACCGCTGATGACAGACATCCACGTTCGTTCTGGCATAAAGTCTTGTCATTAACACCAGCATATGTTCTCAGGAGTAAAAAGAAGTCTACATTAATTCTAGAAATACACATGTGGCCTTTTTTGTCTCCTGTCTATTACAGCTTCAAGTTTAAACATCAGTTAGCACACAGCAAGCTGTGCTGTTTAAAAAACACACATCCCCAGTGTTCCATCGCACATGCCCTGCCTAAGCCCCAGCGCCCAGCAGCAAGGCGACTGTGGGTGCAAGTCTCCAGGGAGCTGCTGTGTGGGCTTCACGGGCACGACTTGCTCAGCTTCAGTTTCCTTACACATAAAACTGGAAAGTGAAAAGCATCAACCAAGAATCTGTCACTGTTCTGTACACATTACCCTGATAAATTTACAGCCTTTACCAAGTACAATTATTTCAGAGTCCAAAATAGTGGAGAATCATGAGTATGTGTGTGTACACGTGTAATCTATGTGTGTGTGTGCATAAGTAGATTAATTTTAGAGGAGAGCTTATTCAAATAAACTAAATCCAATTTACTAAAGGGGTCTGAAAACTTAGCTAAGGAATAAAGGGAAATATGAATACAAAGATTTATGGTTGAAGACATACAAGCCCGTAAGAATATGTGGAAAACAAAGAAAAAACATAAAAATAACAGAAACATTTCAGAATAAGAGTTGCTTCTAATGAGTCTGTTGTTGCTTGTATCCATCATCTGAGACCTCTCATCCTTGGCTCACCGATGTGTCCCGACTCTCAGGGAACGGGAGATAACAAGAGACTGGAATCAACGGAATGCACAGACAAGTCAAGTCAACCCTAAAGGTCTCCATTTTTCAACTCAAGGAAAGTTTCTCAGTTTGACAAGACGAAAAATACTAAAAAGGTGGTGACAAAAAAAGACATTAAAAGGTTTAGTCTACTAAAAGTCAAACCAAACCAACTGAGGGTTTCCTGGAAGATTACCAGTAAAGGTCCAAATGCTTTCTATAATCTACCGTTTTTGGATCAATTTCATAGCAAAGTGAGAGAATATTTTTTTTTAAGTGGCACCCTTAAGTCTAAGTATTGATGAATACAGGTATTTAGAAAGGCCACTCTGGTTTTCCTAACTTGGTTCCTCACACATATACAAAGAGAGAGAGGGAGAGAGAAGAGTAAATATAATACCTAATAACCATGAAAACTTGTGATTATATTTTGAGGACCACTATCATTTTGAGGGGATAATCACTGCTAACTTATACTCTTTAATCAAACATGTTTTCCTATTTTTATAAAAGGGTGTGAGGGGAGACCTAAAACTAAGTTCATTAACTTTTTTCCTCACACTACTCACAGAAATTGTGTTTTACTCAAAGATCTGATTTTTTAAAGTTGCATGTGAATCACTAAAGTTTTAAGCATTCAGCTTTTTTCTAATTTGACATTTATCATGTGCCTACTGCATGCACAGTGGCCTCTCATGAAATGCGTTGCAGTCCTGTTACCACTGACCAGGATTCAAACTGGCTGAACATTAAAAAGGCTGCTCAAGGATGCACTTTATGATGGAAAGAATATGGGCTAGGAGATAAACACATATAAGTTCTAATCCTGGCTCCGCTGTTTACCAGCTGTGTGACTTTGAAGAAACAGCTTAACCTCTCTGAGTCATTAACCTCCTTATTTCTAGAACGTGGATAATTCCTACCCAATGAGACTGCCGAGTCAGTGATGAGAACTTTTCACTATCGATGGAGATAGACCACTCCAGTGAAAAAATAAAGGAAAAATAACATATCTACTACATGTTAAGGAGTTTATACACATTCATTTAAAATTCAACCAGACAAGATGCTACCAAAATAACAGGGGAAGGAAAGGCAAAGTGAATACTGTGTGGTTTTCCACATTGCTATTTTATAACAAAATAAACCAAATTATCAAGCACTGAGTCCATCTCTCCTATCTACTGGCACCTCACTTACATTTTACCAGTTTCTAATCAAAGTCCTTTCTCAATCTTGGTACACTGGAATCATCCACAGCACTTCAAAAACAAAAACAGAAAGTGGTGTCTCAGTCCCTTTCCCCTAATTTTTTTTTTTTCAATTGAAAAAATTTTTTCAATTTTCAAACCAGGTTTCTTAAATCCTAGTGACTCTAACACAGGTAATCAAGGCTGAAAATCACAGTTTTAATAGTGAGAGAGAATCTGAGACTGCAAATAAGGATTCTGGGAGCCCTAAGAAGGGCCAGGTGCTGATGGTCTGGGTTCGAAGTGACTCTGCAATGAAGACTGCCTGCCTTTTGACAGATGCATTTGTAAAACATTAGTAGATGTCTTTCTTCTAAATACTTCAAGTTATCCATCACTGCAGAGGAACAGTTCATTGCCTACTGAAGTCACTCTCTGGCACAGCAGGGGCCTGCTGGAGTTGTGTTGCTGGGTAAAGTCAAAATCCTGTCTGCTTAGCCATCTCTTGCCCTTCCTCTAAGCTCTTACTCCTAGCACGCTGGGGGCACTCAAAAAGTTTGCTAAATGCACGAATAAGAAGCACAGTGGCTGTTATTCATTTAACCAAAGGCAACGTCATCAATGGGCTTCCCTGGTGGCTCAGACAGTAAAGAATATGCCTGCAGTGCAGGAGACCAGGGTTCGATCCCTGGGTTGGGAAGATCCCTTGGAGAAGGAAATGGCAACCAACACCAGTATTCTTGCCAGGGAAATTCCATTGACAGAGGAACCTGGCAGGCTACATACAGTCCATGGGATCCCAAGAGTTGGGCACCACTGAGTGACTAACACTTTTTGATGTCATCCATGTCACCATCAGATGACCTAGGTCAGTCTTTGATCTGACCCCCTCAAGCAGCCATGGCTAGCACTGAGCACTGAAGAATTGATGCTTTTGAACTGTGGTGTTGGAAAAGACTGGTGAGAGTCCCTTGGACTGCAAGGAGATCCAACCAGTCCGTTCTGAAGGAGATAAGCCCTGGGATTTCTTTGGAAGGAATGATGCTAAAGCTGAAACTCCAGTACTTTGGCCACCTCATGCGAAGAGTTGACTCATTGGAAAAGACTCTGATGCTGGGAGGGATTGGGGGCAGGAGGAAAAGGGGACAACAGAGGATGAGATGGCTGGATGGCATCACTGACTCGATGGACGTGGGTTTGAGTGAACTCAGGGAGTTGGTGATGGACAGGGAGGCTTGGCGTGCTGCAATTCATGGGGTTGCAAAGAGTCGGACACGACTGAGTGACTGAACTGAACTGAACCAAATTTCAACTATTGGAAACTGAGTACACTCAAACAATATTTATCCCTAAACGAGCTCTCTGACACAAAGTTTCTAACTTTTTTAGTGCTGGTATTAGGAAGAGCAACACTCATCAATTAGTATTTAAGGTAAGCAAAATGTTATCACAACCCTAAGCAAAATAATATGAAGGGAGATAACTGCTGCTAAACGGCTTCTTTCCTAAATCCACCGCAGTAGATGCACCAACATGTTGGCACTGCAACTATAAGGGAGTTAGTAACTTCACAGATTTTCATTTTCAAGTGAGCTAATCAAGTCAGCAAACATGTACTGAATGCTTAAAATATATAAAGGTATCACAAATGATACAAAGATAGGCAAGCCTCTCCCCATTCTCATTTTTCAGCTGTGTGGTGTTTTAGTGTTTAATTTTAGCCTCACACTGATCTTGTGAGATACTCATTCTTCTTCTGTAAGGAAGTAATGATATCTGAAGCTGGGTAAGGTCGATCAGTATCCTCAAATCAAAGAGGAAAAAAAAAAACAAACAAGCAGAAAGTAGTCATCAGAACTCGAATCCAAAAATCTCAAACACTATGTTCTTCTCTCAATTCACGACTAGTTTATATATGAACCTGGACCATCTTCAGTATGCTTGAAATATAATGTAACCACGCATTTTCTAACAGAGCTCTACCAAAAAAAAGTTGTTTTGAGACAGCTGCCTACTGTCTTAAATTCCAGTACTTCTTGTGCAAGTATCAATTTCAGTATATATGAGTTTTTACGCTGTTATTCCTATGACAGTGTAAAGTCACCTGATTTATACAGTGCCTGTTTCAGGTTATTTATTATGAGTGCAGGTTTTTAAAAAAGAAAAGCAGAAGGAAGTCAAACATAAAGAAAAAAATATTTAGCCTGGAACCACTTTCTCCCACTTTTGTATGCATCAGCTAGTAACAGTCATAAACTACCAAGGAAGGCTCAGAAACCAAGCATCATTTATCCATATCCTCCAAATCTATTTTTCAAGTCATTCTGAATTTAGAATGTGCATATTGACAATCTCAAAACCAAAAATCACTTCTTTAAAAAACTTATAAAGCTCTACATTTAAATTCCAAGTGTAACAATTATGGAAACCACCATGATCAAAAGAAATTCTGAACAAAATAACAAAGCCAAGGCTCACCCCAAAAAAAAGCCTTCAAGACCAATAAATCCTCTTTAGAAGTCAAGAAGTTCCTCTGGTAGCTGAACATCAAAAATAAGGTCAATTTCACTAGTCCTCACAAGCTACCTGTGGCCCCATGGTCCTCAGAGATTTTGAAACCATTCATCCTAGCCTTGGTCCTAACAGCCATGGCAGGGATTCTAGAACGTCACTACAGAGGAAGCTTTCTGAACAGTCATAGGCCTATGACTTCAAGCAGGTCCTTAAACTCCAGGTTAATACTGCACTTCAGCACATGGCATTCTGTACAGTGTGTGAATGTGAATGGCTTTTGTTTCGCACCCTTCTTTTTAATCTAAATACATGCCACAGAGAAGGATGGCTTCTTCACAAAAGAGAAAAATCCCTTATCAACTGCTCCTGGGCAAAGGAGAACAGTTATAAACAGGCTGCTTAGAACCATGGTCAAGTGATCTAAAGCACAGAGCTGAAACACTCCAAGGGTCTCTGAATGGGGCTGAGGCGCACTGAGCTGCAGGGGGGTCAGAGCAGGAAGAGGAAAACAGGAAGAGAATCTCTTTAGTGACAGAGTGCTAGTGGGAAACACAGTAAACTCCAATTTATCCCAAACTGTGCATAACTCAAAGCAGCAGCCGTTCCCTTGCCACCTACATTGCTTTTAATAGCACACTTTAATTAAAAATTTAATTGCATATTTTAATTAAAAATACACAATCTTCTGAACCCATTTAATTCAAAGGTCACTTTATTTAGTCTTTTCTATTTCAAATTACTACCAATGTTCCGAATATCAAATTACCCCCTCAGGTTTAAAGGTAAAGGCAATAGATCACCATAATTCTTGATTACAAACCTGGTACATTAATTTAATTTTATCCAACCAATATTAAGTGAGATCCTTCTCAACATGGAATTGTGAAAAATAAAGTTCTGTATTTAAAAGTCATCTTACATATTTTTCACCAACATTCAGCATTCATTTGTTCAATGATTTTAGAAAAGCTATTTTTTGCTAATCCTGGAGAATACAGCAGAGACACAAAGTTCCTCTTTATACAATTTATATTCTAGTTAGGAGACAACAAAAGAACAAGCCCTACAGTACATACTACAAGAAAATAAGGGCTAAAGAGGAAAAAAGAAGCAGAGTAGAGAGCTGGGGGCGCGGGGTCAGGGCCTCTGACCTAAATATAATGATGAGAGTGGGCCTGGCCTGAATGTAACATTTGATCCAAGACCTGAAGGAAGTAGCTCATAGTCTTATTAGGGAGGCTGTGTAAGCAGATTCATTCCAGTGCACATTCTACCATTGGCGTATCACATCCTACTTGTTCTACCAGCTAAATCTGCCCCACCCCTCCAACCCCCCACCCCCAGGCATTAGTACAGGTCCTCACATACTATTCTAACATGGATTACTGCTACAGTACCCTAACCATCATCCCTTCCCTAGACTCCTGTTAACTCCAAAACCAGTCTTTCTAGAAGAAAATCCCAATCATAATCTGGTTTCCAAGGTTATCATCAGTTTCTTGCTCACTTCTAAGACTCCTACAACTATGGATACGCTGAAACTCATATTCAGTTCCCTGTGCCTGGAATACACATCTTCTCCTCTAGGACAGGGGTCCCCAATCTCTGGGATCTAATGCCTGATGATCTGAGGTAGAGTTCATGTAATGATAATAGAAATTAAGTTCAGTTTGGTCGCTAAGTCATGTCTAAAACTCTTTGCGACCCCACGGATTGCAGCACGCCAGGCTTCCCTGTCCATCACCAACTCCTGGAGCTTGCTCAAACTCATGTCCATTGAGTCAGTAATGCCATCCAACCATCTCATCCTCTGTCGTCCCCTCTCCTCCAGCCTTCAATCTTTCCCAGCATCAGGATCTTTTCTAATGAGTCAGCTCTTCGCATCAGGTGGCCAAAGTATTGGAGCTTCAGCTTCAGCAGCAGTCCTTCCAATGAATATTCAGGACTGATCTCCTTTAGGATTGACTGGTTGGATCTCCTTGCAGTCCAAGGGACTCTTAAGAGTCTTCCCCAACACCATAGTTCAGAAGCATCAATTCTTCGGCCCCCAGTTTTCTTTATGGTCCAACTCTCCAAAATGCACAATAAATGTAATGTACTTGGAATTATCCCAAAACTAGCCCCTCACCCAGGTCCATGGAAGAACTGTCTTCCACAAAACCAGTCCCCGGTGCCAAAAAGGTTGGGGAGCGCTGCCCCAAGGCTTTGTCTAAGACCTTTTCCTGTTGTAAGTTGTTTCACTCCCAGTGCTCACTGTTCAGTGCCCTTTCCTAGTCCTTCCACAGCCCTTGTATTATCCACCTTTATCTTACTACATATGGGTACTGAGTCAATTTGGACATCCCATTGCTCAGACTGTTGAGCAAGGGGAAGTTGAGCATAGATCCTGATATAGAAGACCCTAGCATAGATTATTTGGAGAAGGAAATGGCAACCCACTCCAGTCTTCTTGCCTGGAGAATCCCAGGGATGGCGGAGCCTGGTGGGCTGCTGTCTATGGGATCACACAGAGTCAGACACAACTGAAGCGACTTAGCAGCAGCAGCAGCAGCAGCAGCAGCAGCAGAGATTATTAACATGCTCACGGAAACAATGAATGAACGAACAAGCTAATTGGGGGGAGGGAGGAGGATGAACAAATGAAGAAACAGCCGTCTGCCTTCCAGGAACTTATGGTTGAGAAGAGAGATGCCCTTATACACATGCTCCCCATCCATGTCCCTACATCGCACCAGATGGTTACAGAACAAAAGGAGACAAGATGCTCAAATGTGACAGAATTCTGTCTTTCTAAGGGAGTGATGTGAGATACATTCCTTTTCAAGCAGTTCATATAAAACTTTTCATATGAAAATTTTCTACAAATACTATTTAAATGAAATCTCAATTTAAAAAAAAATAATGTCACCTAGAGTAATTTGATAGATTTACATAAATCTGTTTCATAAATCTGTAAGTATGAATTATGGGATGTCAGCATATAATTTTGTTGAAAGTGCTTTTTCACTAATATAATTAAGTCTGCTGAGACTATTCAAGTACAAGTCAAATAAAATGCAGAGTGAATTCTGCAAAAACCTAGTAGTTGAATCAACAATAAAAGGTGACTATGCTGATTGATGTGTATCTATTATTTTATTTAGAGCAGCAGTAATAGTTTATGAAATAAAAAAAGACAAAAGCAGCATGACTCTTTTCTAAATACCCCAGGAAGCAGAAACAGGTCACTATGGTCCTCTCTGACAAGCAAGACTATTTGCAAGCTGAGGTCTAATAACGTAACACTTAAAAAAAAAAAAAAGGCAGATTGAGAAGATTCACTGTCTCTAAACATGGTCCCTATATAAAGCAGCATCCTTTAATCCCTTAACGAACAAACAACAAAAAAAAAATGATATTTAGGAAAACAAGTTTTCACTTCAAGGGGGACAATTTTCATTTTTAAAGACAGACCAAACCCCTTTCCCTCATGCTAACAGCATAACATCATCCTTCCCTGCCACCCCCCCAACAATAAAGTTGCAAATGTGTTGTGTTGCTTCAGATGGACTTTCTGTTCTCAGGCGCTGGCCTTGTCTGTCTGTTCAGACAGGCTGTGCACCGCAACTCTGGCACCAAAGCAAGGTGCACCAGACTTTACAAAGGCTCTTTCTTAATAGCTCAGATCTCCTGTGAACGAAGCCACGTGGGGACCACACATTGGGGGAAAGCTTTGAGAGAAGCCTAGAGAACAGAGGAATGCAATCTTCTCTAGTCACGTTTCTCTCCAAATTTTAATTCCTGACTTAGCCCAAGCCTCCTCAGATGCAGCATGCCAGACGCAGGAAGTCCTTCCATTTAAACATTCAACTAACTCAGGTCAAATTGAACAGGTCCTTCTCACCACCCTCTAACAGGAAAGATCAAACTATGAGGCAGAGAACTGCTGTGATCCTATTACTACAGACCAAGCCAGACTCCCTTGAAAGCTCAGAGCATTTTTACCAGTTTCCCAAAGGACATTAACAGGGATTATCACCAGGATGGAGAATTCAACCTAGACACTCACATAATACAGAAAACACATGGCTCACTCGAAGACTCATCTTCCACTCAAATGCTAATAAAGCTGGCCTGAGACTTAAGTGCCCAAATTTAAAACGGTTTTCAGGACTTCACAGATGTACTGAGATAATATAGAAGAGTTCAAATCATACCTTTTCTGCTGAAATCGAAGTTGTAAATAGTAATCATTTGGTAAATACTACTCCTAATTCGAGAGGGAGCAGTTAATGGCCTCGGCAGTAGTGTTTTCCTACTGAGTTAATTTTAATGGCCATATCTGTCCTCTGATTATACAACTGGTAAAGCTCCACTTTCCTATAGTTCCAGTCCCAATAATTATGAATCTGCTGGCAATGCAGTGTGACCTTGCTTAAGTCGGCAAAACTGTGGGTTTCTTAATATATCACCATTTTAGGCAACATTAAGAACTCCCACATAATCCAGTCTTAGGCTTCTGAGTAGAGCATGTTAAATCCTCTAAATTCTCAAGTAGTGCACATGGATACTAAGATGTCTTGCTTCCAAGACCAGGAAGATTAGGAAATATGATCTTTATTTAAAGTGGGAAAATAAACTAGTTCCTCTAGTCCACACATTTTAGGGGAATATTTTAACTTGGACCAGGTTCTCCAGCTTGAGAAAAAGTTAAGCTATTACAGCATCTCAAGACCATTATCAAAAAAAAAAAAACAACCCAGGTCTCATTACTCACTTATTTATTTACATAGTAGCTCCTAAAGAAAAATCAGCAAGCCTACCTTTAAATGCTGGAGCTATCCCCATGGTGAGAACAAAAGCCAAAAAACTGTTAGTTGGCCAGAAAGTCAAACCCTACAGTTCAAAAAAAGTTAGGATATTAACATACCCTGAGCTAAGACAAAATCAACTCGTAAGTTAAGATCTGAGTCTGCTGCAATAGTCTCGTTTCTTTGTTAATTATAATCAACTCTCCCCTGCCACACACACACACACACAAAGGGGCTGTGTAATCTGCTTTATCTTGTGCTTACTTGAAAAGCAATGGAGTTCTCCAAATAAATATGATTTGAGGTGAGGGCCAGGGAATTATATTCCTCAAAATACTATTGCAGTAAAGAGGGAAACGAGAAACCAGTTAACACTGCAGCAGTGAAGAGGGTGTGTGCTATTGCTTCCACTACCAGCTGGTGCCCATCTATGTACACACATGGAGGTCACTGAAAACCAGTAGTTTCTTAATGTGCTTCTCTCTTTGTGAGACATTTGTTTTATTCAGGTATTACAGAGAACTACCTTAAGGCCCTAAACACTATAACTAGCCCAGCACCCTGTCTGAGACGGTATGAGAGTCTTGCAGACCACTATAGAGAGCTCTGTGGGGTTTTGTCCAGAAGAATGGGAAACATGTAAACCCTACCAGGCCCACAGGATTTTCTCTCACTCACCCAAAAGTTCAAGGCTCATCAGCCAAGACCTTCCAATTGGGAAAGCCTGGTAAGCCTGGGGTCAAAGTCTGTTCTCACTGTCCCATAAGTGCTTTTATCTAGGTGTCTGGAAGCAAACAGTACCACTACCTAATTATTGACTGCGATCAAGCAAACCTTTTGGGCTCCAAAATCACTGCAGATGGTGACTGCAGCCATGAAATTAAAAGACGCTACTCCTTGGAAGGAAAGTTATGACCAAGCTAGACAGCATATTAAAAAGCAGAGACATTACTTTGTCAACAAAGGTCTGTCTAGCCAAGGCTATGGTTTTTCCAGTAGTCAGGTATGGATGTGAGAGTTGGACTATAAGGAAAGCTGAGCGCAGAAGAACTGATGCTTTTGAACTGTGGTGTTGGAGAAGACGCTTGAAAGTCTCCTTGCAAGGAGATCCAACCAGTCCATCTTAAAGGAAATCAGTCCTGGGTGTTCATTGGAAGGACTGATGTTGAAGCTGAGACTCCAATATTTTAGCCACCTCATGCGAAGACCTGACTCACTGGAAAAGAGCTTGATGTTGGGAGAGATTGAAGGCGGGAGAAAGTGACCACAGAGGATGAGATGACTGGATGGCATCACCGACTCAATGGACATGAATTTGGGTGAGCTCCAGGAGTTGGTGATAGACAGGGAGGCCTGGCGTGCTGCGGTTCATGGGGCCACAAAGAGTCGGACACAACTGAGCGACTGAACTGAACTGAACAAGCAACTTATGAGACTTGTACTAACATAGAGCCATCGTACTTAATTCTCAAAGCAAAGCTCTGTATAGATACATGTGTACCCATTTTACAGATAAAAACATGGAGGTCCTGGTATATTAACTAACTTGCTCAAAGGCACAGAGGTAGCTGGTACAAGGAAGATACTTCTTGAAACTAGTATTGACTTATCCAAACCCAGTCTTTTCAGCATACACTTCACTGCCTTTGGCCAAGCTTAGGAATTATTTTGAGGCAGACTCCTGTGCATCCAAAGTACACAACTTTTCAACCAGGATATTTATAGTTTCCAAATAACCTGCATTATTTTGCTTGTTCTCTGTCATGTTTTGACTCATTGGAATGTTACCATTCTTTCTCAATCCATCAAGACACTAGATATACAAGAAAAAAAAAAACAAAACAAAAAACAAGAAAAGGTTCATCACCCCACAGGTGCACAAACCACTTCAACCTTCAAAACAAATCCATCACTACAAAACAGATTAGAGATCTCCACATTGTAAAAATATTCATTTAAAACAGGACTTAATTTACATACCTCCTTTCCAGAAACTCAGAAAGCAATTCTTATGGCTAAAGCCAAACATGTTTGCTACTGCCAAAATCGTCTCCCACACATGACGCTTCCCTCGTCAGCAGATTGCATTAAAATGCGTTCACACGCCTAGCATGGTTTTCTAGCTGTAGAAAAGCAGGTGGGATCAATACCACATGGTCTGCCCTCTAAGATCTTAGCTCAAAAATTTAAAGCAAGACGATAAACAAGAGAGATGCAAAGAAGAAGCAAGAGAGATGGCACTTAATAAACATGGAACACCTATATTTAATCACTGGCATTTCATGCTTCACCAGGAAGAACCTGAAGAGAAGGCTTTATTTAGTCATTTGAAATAGAAGAGATGAAATTTAGAAGTTTCTTGACAGAGCAACTGTGGAAACAGGCATATGGAGAAGAGCTAACTAGTAGAGAAGCACAGAGGAGCTGGTTAGACGAAAGACACACTGAACACAAAGCGGTCCATGGAGCTGAGAAGCAGGCACTGGAGCAGGGGCTTCCCCGCACGAAGCTCTGCAGAGGCCACACTGCAGGACGCACCCAGCAGGAGTGACCACGAAACTCACGAGACAGACCAAGGGAGCCACCCCTGGTGACAATCAAGAGGAAACGCAGACCTAAGAGCAAGGAGAACACTGGGCAAGAAGCTGCGACAACCCAGAATGGGGATCTGACCCCAAATTCCTTTCAAAAAGGTTCCAGAGATCTCTGAAGAGGCAAAAATGAGAGGCTAAAAATCCAAAATATCTTTCACAAGTCCCTACAAATCGCCTCAATCCTAAATGGCTCACTTTTCATCTGGACAAATTCCAGCCCGAGTCTTCTATTCCTATTTTGTCTATTCCACAAAAACTTTTCCTTATGCTACCACTGACTGAGCCTCTGTCAAGTACACTCTTACCTGAAAAAGGAGCACAATTAATTCAATCCAAGCAGCCTTTTACCCAAAATTGAACTTTCAGAACAAGTACTGTTTTCCCTCCAGAGGGCCTTTCAGACCAAGGGCCAGGACGGGTAAAAAAGGCAAGCCCCTCAAGCCCCTTGGTGATAACTTCTCACCTTCATCATAATAATAAGACACAAGGAACCTTGAGAATCTTAGGTTAATACTCTGACATTAATGCAGAACACCCATACAACAACTTCTCAAATACCCATTCACTATGTATCCCAGCTGGCTCAGTGG
Source organism: Bison bison bison (assembly GCF_000754665.1). Lineage (NCBI taxonomy): Eukaryota > Metazoa > Chordata > Mammalia > Artiodactyla > Bovidae > Bison > Bison bison. The sequence goes on from NW_011494898.1 coordinate 2,045,952, forward strand.
TAAAGAATCTGCCTTCCAATGCAAGAGATGTGGGTTTGACCCCTGGGTCAGGAAGATCCCCTGGAGAAGGAAACGGCAACCCGCTCCAGTATTCTTGCCAGGATAATCTCATGGACAGAGGAGCCTGGCGGGCTATAGTCCACGGGGTCACAAAGAGTCAGACACAACTGAAGTGAATGAGCACACACTCACAGGTATCTAACAGGATAACCCCAGTCAAAAAAGAGCAAAACTCAAGATGACTGCCCTAAGGAAGGCTTATGATTTTCCGAGATCTCTTTTACAAAACTATAAAAAACATGTACATCCGAATCCTCTCCCACACCCAGTTAAGCCATTACTATGAGTGAAAGTGTTAATAACTACCCTAAGTGGGCACAAAGTGTTAACAAACCTTATTCTAACACTCTGTGTAGCAATCACAAAGTGATACAGGACTTCTGAATTCACACATGGACTTCTGAATTCACACATGTACCTAAGTCTTTTTTCATACAATATGGTGATAACAAGTCAAAAAAGAAAGAGAGGGAGGAGGAAGGCCGTGTCATTTAGAGGAGACACTGCATAGCATCATATCATCAAGTAAAAAAAGGCTCGGGACTTTCCTGGTGGTACAGTGGTTGAGATGCTGCGTTCCCAATTCAGGGAGCATGGGTTCAACCCCCGGTCAGAGAACTAAGATTTCATGTGCCACATGGCATGGCCAACAAACAACAACAAAAAGTTTCAAATGAAGTAAAAGCAGGTAACATTTCACCTTCTTATCTGCATCACTGATCAAGCATCCTCTATACGAGTAACAGTAACACCAGGACTCTCTGGTGGCTCAGGTGGTAAAGAATCTGTCTGCAATGTGGGAGACCTGAAAAAGTTCGATCCTTGGGTCAGGAAGCTCCCTTGAAGAAGGGAATGGCAACCCACTCCAGTATTCTTCTCTGGACAATCTCACAGACAGAGGAGTCTGGCGGGGTACAGTCCATGGGGTCGTAGAGAGCTGGACACGACCGAGCAACTAACACTTTCACTTTCATACAAGTAACAAGGCTTCCTTCTGGGGACAGTTCTCCAGTTTAGTTCATTTTATTTTAAAAAGACAGACCAGAATGAAATCAGTGATATTTTTAGCAACAACAAAGGAAGTAAAATTCCAAAGGACATCCATTGTCCCCAATCTGCACAAAGATTTAGGTATAAATAACATATGATTTTCCTTCTTTTTGTTCAGGACATTTTGTTTAGTCTATATTTAATAAAGAAAGGCAGTTACATTTCCAAGACACTATGAGGAGTGTGGTTTTTTTTTCCTCCCCCTCAATTTAAAATAGTCACACGAAAGCACTGATTTTTATACTTGGGAGAAATCCCCAAACAGACCAATTGTTTAGGCAGGTTAGGGTATAAATGCTGACTGTAAAGGAAACCTATTTAAATACTGCAGATACAGCTTCAAGGACTTTAAAAGGGCCCTCTCTGAAGCAATAAAGAGGAAAGAATCCCAATGGAACAAAATCTATAGAGGAACTTGAGCAGGACATGGTAAAAGTGGTAAAGGCTGTAGGTCCGATGGGAGCCATGGCTATAATTAAGTCAAAGAGGCACCCTGACAGAAATAAATATCCACTGTGTTTTGTGCTAAGGGACAGGTACGTTACAGCAAACCACTCAGAGACCCCAGCACAATCCCTCTCCCAATTAACAGATGGTTTCTAAAGAGAGATACAAAATGGGTTAGCTCCTGCAGCCGCCACCTTCATATCACATGGAAGCTTGACTACTTGCTTATTCTCACATATATGAGGCTCACTCCTGGGGAAGGTGCTATATTTTCATGGCAACAGATTAGTACAAAGGACCATCTGATGCAGAAGTAACATCTATAAACAGAGCTTCTCGGCTATTGGGGGCCATATTACAAAATTCACAGCAACTCTACAAACACGTTTTCAAGAATTGGGCAAAGACACTTAACAAAAGAGCTCTCATTCATACGAATCCATCTTTTTGCCACCAAGTGTCCCCTAAAAGTCTTTGTAGGTCTTTATTGACTAAGCCAAAGCCTTTGACTGTGTGGATCACAACAAACTGAGGAAAATTCTTAAAGAAATGGGAATACCAGACCACCTGACCTGCCTCCTGAGAAATCTGTATGCAGGTCAAGAAGCAGTAGTTAGAACCAGACATGGAACAACAGACTGGTTCCAAATAGGAAAAGGAGTACAACAAGGCTATATTTTGTCACCCTGCTTATTTAACTTATTGCAGAGTACATCATGAGAAACGCTGGACTGGATGAAGCACAAACTGGAATCAAGATTGCTGGGAAAAATATCAATAACCTCAGCTATATGGATGACACCATCCTTATGGCAGAAAGTGAACAAGAACTAAAGAACCTCTTGAAAGTGAAAGAGGAGAGTGAAAAAGTTGGCTTAAAGCTCAACATTCAGAAAACTAAGATCATGGCATCTGGTCCCATCACTTCATGGCAAATAGATGGGGAAACAATGGAAACGGTGACAGACTTTATTTTTTTGGGCTCCAAAATCACTGCCGATGGTGACTGCAGCCATGAAATTAAAAGATGCTTGCTCCTTGGAAGAAAAGTTATGACCGACCTAGACAGCATATTAAAAGCAAAGACATTACTTTGCCAACAAAGGTCTGTCTAGTCAAAGCTATGGTTTTTCCAGTAGTCACGTATGTATGGGAGAGTTGGACTATAAAGAAAGCTGAGTGCTGAAGAACTGATGCTTTTGAACTGTGGTGCTGGAGAAGACTCTTGAGAGTCCCTTGGACAGCAAGGAGATCCAACCAGTCCATCCTAAAGGAAATGAGTCCTGAATATTCACTGGAAGGACTGATGCTGAAGCTAAAACTCCAATACTTTGGCCACCTGAAAAGACCTTGACGCTGGAAGACTGAAGGCAGGAGGAGAAGGGGGGCGACAGAGGATGAGATGGTTGGACGGCATCACCGACTCAATGGACATGAGTCTGAGTGAACTCTGGGAGTTGGTGATGGACAGGGAGGCCTGGCAGGCTGCAGTCCACGGGGTCACAGAGTCGGAAACGACTGAGTGACTGAACTGAACTGTCCCCTAAAAAAAGGGGGCCAAGGAGTTTATGTCCTCCTGCTATGTCTAAGACCTAGATTCATTAAAGATACCTCATCAGTGACAAAAGCCAGACTAAAAGTGCACCCTAATGCTCACCCCTATGACTCTACCATCTACCTTGCTCTTGTCAAGTTAAGTTTCACAAATAATTTCAGGCCTGTGCAGTAGAGTAAGCCGCTTTCATTAAAGGAGCATCTTATGCTGGAGAATGTTATACAAAACACTACGTATTCGACAAGTATAACACTTAAATGAACATTCACCAAACACTAGTCCTTACCTTACTCCAGTATTCAATAGCCCTCAGTGTCCAGGTGTTTTCCTGTTTTGTTGCTGATAATTTCTTACTTGCTATTTATAAAGGAGGCAGGGTACCAAATAATTACATATTGCAAACCAATCTCCTTTATTTGGGGGAAAAATTGGAAGACTTTATGTATGCTGCTAGATCACTTACTAGTTAAGCCCTATTTCCAAAAATAATATAATGCTCATTCTAGTTCTCTTAATAAATAGTAACATTATTAAGGTAGTCCATATATACCTAAATTACCAATCTTCAAGCAAGAAACCACACATATATACTCTGAATTGCAATGCATCTCCTTAACCCAAAAGCCTTCTATACTTTATCTGGGGTCTTGATCCTCTGCTCCTCCCTAAAATGCTACATCCAAGACTAAAGGAAGTGGAACTTGTTTTAAGGTTTAAAAAGCTTTATCATCTTACAGTTGTGACTTGCGTATGTGTAAAAACCTCAGATCCCTCTGAGATTTACTTAAGATTCAGATAAAGATTGATTGGTTCTAAACAGCATTCTTTTGAAGCAAGAAACCAAGGCAAATTATTTTTCATAAGCCTCCAGCATATGAAAGATTATATTAAACATATAATTTAAATAAAATTCAATTAACTATTCTATGCTACTTGGCTATCTTAATTATAGCCCTTCCACTGTTAAAACATGGAAATTAACCCATAATTCCTTCTCTTCCCTAGCAATTCAAGACTCCTGGTTAAGAAATATTCAGAAATAAAAAAACTAAAGGTTAATCCTCGTGATAACTATATTAGTTATCAAATTCATCAAATAATTGTCCTTGGTCAACTCCCCAATCTTGACTGCTGCCTCCGCCCTAGATTTCATCGTTCTTTACAAAGCTAAGGTGTTCTTTCATTTTAATTTTCTATCATTTTCATCTAGGATTAAAAAAAAATAAAAGTGAAGCAAAATTTCTAAGAAAATTCGAATCAAGGGACCAGGACCTAAGTTAAACTTTAACAATTCCCACAGGATTTTTGTTTTCAGAGTGCAGAATCTACCACCTAATTAAGGTGTTATTCAAAGATTTTCTGTATCATTTCCTAAAACCTGGTAATATCCTGGCCAAACCATCCTTCCTCTCACCTTCATGCTGTGTTTTCACTTAAAGCTACTTGAACAGATATCCCATTCTAATCCTTTAAGCTTACATAAATATCCTAAGAGGCTGCAAGGTAAGGACATAAAATTGATTGGATATTATTTCAAACAAGAGTTATGATTCTGCATCAATGATTAGTTAAAAATAAATATACTAAAATAAAGATTAAAAATTAGGGTTTGATCTTCTCAAAGAGAACTGAAAGCTGTTCAAAAAAATTGATACTAACGATGTATATCACTGACACCACGGAACAAAGAAATGTAATACCTCTAAGCCTACCTGCATTCCCACAAGACTAGACACCAATGGGTTTTAATTAAATGATGACTGAGTAAGCAGAGGGAATAAATGGAGGTCATTCACAAGTAAGCTTGTTTTTCTATAAGGTCTATGACTCTCATCAGCTGCTATAAACAACAAAAGCCATCAAACATCACTGACCTCTGAAGATTATAAAAGCTAGAGAAGAAACACCCAGAAAGATCAACTGAGTCATCACTAAGAATGCCATTACTACTGGTCATCTCAGCCATTCTTCAGGTAGTTCTTGACTACACTCAAGGAGGAAAGGGCTGACCATAAAACATAATGAAATGGGAGAGAAGTCACAAGATATTACTTAGGAGGGAATATTATTAATTAGCTTCACTGCACCTATGATTTTTGCATAATTATACTTGAACTTTGGTTTCCCTCCAACAACGACAACGTGGATCAAATACGAGTCAACTATTTGAAAGACAGAGACAAATGACTTTATAAAATACACATTCATACACACCTCGCAAAACAGCGACAAACATCTTTACCGATAGCCTTTGTTTTCCTCAAAGCTAAGTCTCAGGGAGAGTAAGCAGTTCTCTTGGGCAGTTCATCTATTACAGACATGACAAATTTAACGGGTTCAAAGGAGGGAAAACTGTGACCCTGCAAAACGGTCAGGATGCAAAGCCTAGAGGATTACTGGCAATGCAGAGTACTATTCAAAAAGGGGTAAGTGGTTTTTTTGGAAGTGAAAAATAGTCCTTAAACAAACCTCAGACTCAAAGGTAAAAGCTGTTCCAAACAAACCAAAATAAAAAATCACAACACCTTTGTCGCCACGAAGCAGTCTGAGGACTCTAGACAGCAGCTTAATTTCTTTCACATCACAAATGCTTTAGAGAATCTAGTTCAACACATATGCTATGTTAAAGAACTGAAAGTTCAGGTTAGAATGATACAGGTGTGAAAGGTATCCAACTAACTGGAAATGTCTTATGACCTGAGCCAGAAAAGGGCTCAATCTCCCATTCTGATTCAAATAACTTCTTAATGGAAAACATTCTGGCCTAAACGAGGTTTTACCTAGAAAGTGAGGCCTAGAATCTGCACCTTTTCTGAGAGCCCTCTGTGGAAAGTTGACAAGTTCAAAACAAGGACTTCTAAGCAATTACAAAAGTTACTCTTCTGAGTCTAAGTGATACCAGCTCTGCCCCTCCAAAAAATCGGGAGGCTTACTTTTGGGTGTATTGAAAAGTCAATTTTGACACACAGAGACAGAATGTGAATTAAGCAAAATTGTTTCACTAGAGTTCTATAAGTAACATAAACTGCATTCAGCTAACTAGCAAAAGGGAATTTATTGGAAGAGGCACAGAAATTTTTAGAATCAAGAGGAGCTAGGGACCAGGCTCCAGTGGGCTAAGCAGTGAAAAGAGCAATTATCTCAGAGGTCAGACAGACAGGGTGTCTAATGAGAAGGGCCACTATCACCATCTCATCCTTCTATCACCTCCTTGAGGTTCTGGGAGAAAACACCTAACTGATCTTGGTATGGTCCCATACTGGCCCCTTGCCTATACTTAAGATAGGGACAGAGGGAGGATAGAGAATATCTCAATATGGAATGGTCATAATGAAGTTAGACAATGCTCTAGGATACATGAAGTGTCTTATAGATTTCTCCATACAAACTGAAATCTCTCTCATTTCTGTTCAAATAAAAGACTGCTTCAAAGATTCAACCATCAAATGGAATAATCAACAACTCATTAGTGAACCAGACCTTCTCCAAATTACATTCCTGATGTGGAGTACCCAGGAAGTACTGCTTCTAAATCCTAGCTCCAAAACAAGTCACCGTTCAGAGCATTCTTCATTCCCCTCTGCAAACTATATCCAGTTCCCTCCAACTCTGACTCACCTGAAAAACAAGGTGCCAATAAAGTAAGAAGTTAGATTAGCAGAATATGTTGTGACTCAGGATCTCTTAAGAGACACAGCCACCGCCTTGAAATCAAGTACTGAACTCTGGCTGGTGTTCTCCAGTGCGCCAGTGTTCTCAGTTAACAAAAGCTGCTGACATGAGTCACCTTCACCACCAACACCTGACAAGACCTTCCAGCTCCAGAAGTTGCTCTTCCCTACGGCAAAAAGAGACCTTCGGAAGCTCCCCACAAAGGACATAGTGTGGAGAAGCCTGTATGAAGCTGCAGTTCAGACCCTAAACCATAAGAAGGACGACCTTTAAAAAATTATTAACATCTCCACCACAGGGGAAGCTTTCTGCTAAGTTTCAACTGGTGGAATTGCTCTTGAGTTGTCAATAGCCAGCATTTGAAAATAAATACAGTCACCAAGTGTGGAATGATGTTCCTGTAGCCAAGCAGGCATTTGGCAGATGCCAATAGACAAGGCAAGAGGCCAAGAAATGGGACCTAAAATTTTAAAGGAAGACTGCTCTACTCAGTAACACAGAATTTGAAATAATGTAAAGGCGGAAATAGGCCACAGAACACCTGCCTCTACATTCAACCTACATCAGCATCTGTCACCCAAAGGTGCAGCAGGAAGATGCTTAAGGCTTCCTTTACTACAGCAACTGTTCCAGTGGTCTAAAAGGGATCTCCCTGGCTGGATTTTTTTTTTTTTTGGTGTGTGTGTGTGTGTTTGTTTGTTTTAGGGGAGGTGGGATGGGATGGGCAAAAGGAATGCTAGAGAAGGAGGAAAAACAGAAGGTCAAGCTACAACTATAGAAGAGAAAGTCTACTTTTTCCTCTTTGGCTCCTTCTATTGAGCAACAGCTTTCTGCCAAGACTGCCTTCAGGTTCTCAGCAGAAGAGGGGATGAAGCAAGAGAAAGAAGCCTGAGGCCACTGCCCCGTGTCGTCCCAGGACCTCGCACAGGCGATCGTCCCTGGAGGGCATGCCCCTCCAGGAGAAGGGGAAGTAGATGAGTATGAAGGCAAAGAGGGCTGCTGGGGCACAGAGCTGCTTTGCTTCTCTTTCCTGAATCTTCTGTGTGTGCCACCACCCCTTCCTCCAGGTGGCCTGCCGATAAGCCATGGAGCTTGGAGGCAACGTCCAAAGAAGAAAACAAGCCCGAACCAGGCTGGACCACTGCAAGGGGGTGAGATGAAGTCCCTGCAAGTAGCAGGCCATCTGCCGAAACAGTGTACAAATTCACTCTTTTCTTCCTGGACACCCCTTTTATGGGGAAAGTGGCAAGAACCAAGTTTGAAAACAAAAAAATATTTCAAAAGGAGGGGTTGGTGCCTGAAGGCACACTGAAATAAAAGGAAATAAAATATGCAAAAAAAACCCATGGCCCAAGACAAAAATTTAGTCCCTCTTAAAACAATTGCTATAATTCACTTTTAAAACACTTTGGGGGACTTTCTTGGAGGCTCAGTGGCTAACACGCTGCACCTCCAATGCACGGGGCAGGGGTTTGATCCCTGGTCAGGGAAGTAAAATCCCACATGCTGCATGACACGACCAAAAACCCCAAAAACACTTGGTATAATGTTCTGCTCGTGTGCTCAGCTGTGTCTGACTCTTTGTGACCACACGCACTGTAGCCCGCCAGGCTCCTCTGTTCACGGGACTCTCCAGGAAGAATACTGGAGTGGGTTGCCATTTCCTACTCCAGGGGATCTTCCCAACCCAGAGATCGAACCCATCTCTCTCATGTCTCCTGCACTGGTAGACAGATCCTTTACCACTTCGCCACCTGGGAAGCCCTGGAATAACAAATACCAAACAATTTCACTGCTTTACCCAGAACAGACAAACTCAGAGAGATAAAAAGTACAACAGTGGTTGCCAAGGGCTAAGGGAGATAGCGTGGGGAGTTATGTTTAATGGGCACAGAGTTTCAGGTCAGAATGATTAACCAGTTCTAGAAACAGTGGTGATGGCTGCACAACACTGTGAATGTATTTAATGCCACAGAGGTATATACTTAAAATGGTCAACATGGTCAACTTTATGGTATGTAGATTTCACTGCAGTTAAATTTTTCTTTAATTTGTCATGAATCAATGTGATGTTATGTTCGTCCAACACAAGTAAGGAGAAACCTCCAAAAGTGCCTAGTTACAAGACTACCTACCATCTGTATCTAAGTCAACAACCAATTCTCTGCTAATTACTATAATGAATGTCAAAAAGCATCCTTGTTCCTTAAGCTACTTATTTGTTAATTAGTGTACTGAGCATTAGAAATGGCGGTCTCATTAGTCAAATCAAAGGTATTCCAGATGTGTTCAACTAGTTTAGAGACACTATCCGGTCTTGTATCAACAGGACACGAGAATCCAAGGGGTCTTTCACTCGTGCGCTTCTGGACAGAAGCTGAATATGACACAGTCCTCGATTCAGCCTTGTTCAGAAGGATTTCTTTTTGCATGATGCAAACAGAGGGCACAGATGCCCACCCCTGGAATGCTGTCAGCCACAAGTGAGCACTTCATAAAAGGTGTGTTGGAAGCACCTCAAAAAAGAACAGAGAACTAGCACTTCCATCAAGCTTGCAAAGTAATTTATCAGTCAATTAGAGCCAGCTAGCTTGATGCCTGAACCTATGGCAGAATTTGGTCTTAAGAAGCAGATAAGCCAGCTCAGACGGTAAAGCGTCTTGCTTACAATGCAGGAGACCTGGGTTCGGTCCCTGGGCCAGGAAGATCCTCTGGAGAAGGAAATGGCAGCCCACTCCAGTACTCTTGCCTGGAAAGTCCCATGGACAGAGGAGCGTGGTGGGCTACAGTCCACGGGGTCGCCAAGAGTCGGACACGACTGAGCGACTTCACTTTCCTTTCACTTTCCCTCTCAGATGTTCGTTTTCACCTAACCAAAACTACCTAAGAACTGTATACATTTCCTTTAATAAAAAAAAATTAACACCTTTATTGAGGTATAGTTGACATACCATAAAATTAACCTATTGAAAGCGTACAATGTGTGGGTTTTTAGAATATTCTCAGACTTGTGCACTCATCATCACAACCTACATTTCGACTATTTTCATCACCCTAAAGGGGAATGCAGCATGTAGTGGCAACCATAGCCCATTCCTCTCTCTGTCCCGACGTGGCCAGCCCTAGTCAACCACTCCTCTTCTTTCTGTCCCTATTGATTTGCCTAAAAAAAAAAAGAACTGTATACACGAAACTAAGTCCATCGGCAGTATCTCACCACTGCCCCACCACAAAGGGAGAGGGGCTCTTAAAAGTCTCTGCCCAGCTCTACCAACCAGGAAGAATATTAGATGCCCTCCTTCCCCCGATGGCTATGTCCACATATGCTGTTTTCAGTAAACACTCAGGAAACTAAAATCTCAAGTAAGATCAGCGAACCTGACCTCAGAGGATCTCACATTCCGATTTTTAAGAGCTCATTAGGTCTGTTTTTAATGTCCCCAAATATGGAATTGGGGGACATTAATGCACTGAACAATGATACGCCATCATGCCTTTCTGCAAAGGCTTCCAATTTCCAGCACTTACAAAAAGAAATGCATTAACAAAAAACACAGTAACAAATCAATATTGACAATTCTGTATTTTAACCTGATTATAACATGAAAGAAGGGAATTCACCCCTGAAAGAAATGCCCAGGAATACTAAGAGTTAAAAAAAAAAAAAAACAACCCTAGTTAAATATCTTGAGCTTAAATGTTAGATCCCAAATCATTCTGCCTGAGAAGCAGAATGATTCTGCACCATACATGTCAGAATCCCTCCGCACTATGCTGAAGAGTTAACTTTGCAGTTCTGTTCACAAAGGAGAAAGGTCACAGAAATCCAGGGCTAGGTAAGACTTCAGATCATTTAGGAAAGCACCTTTATTTTACAGGAGGAGAGAAGTCAACTGATTTGACACACCATAACCAGCCTATTTAGGTACATTTTATTCAAGTGGACTGAAAGCAAAGTGTAATTCATTTTAGTGGTATGAAAAAAGCTCTCAGAGACAAGCACCAGGGTCAGGAAGAAGGATTCAGAACACAGTATCCTGGAAGCTACTGTGTTAATGACCCAGTGACTCCTTAAGATTGAATGTAAAGCATCAAAATATAAAGAAATAAAATTGCTCCTTCAGGCTCCAGTGACCTTGAATACAATGAAATAATTCTGGTTTATCTGTTTACAAGCAGCTATGCCTCCTTTAAATCTAACTTTCTCAGGATAAATTGCAAAGGTCAAACAGGTGGTGAAGAGTCAATGGCATCACCACACTTACTCTACAAAGTAACAGATAACCAGATCTATTACTGCAAATGAAAAAATACAAATTCTAGTTGAACTGGAGTGGAGACTGGGGATAGATACAGGACTTGTGAGCTATATAAACTCCCCCTTCAAAATCAAAGTGTTATGTAGAAAACAGAGTTTCAACAAAAAGTACAATGATGAGGAAAGAACTCATTAAGAGCTAAAAATAAACTCTAATTCACAATATGCATAAGGATTTAACAAAAAAAGGAAAACAAGATGTAAAATTGCATCTGCTAAGTTAACCATGCCCTCATGGAAATCGCCACCCCCCATTTACACAAACTGGAATCTGTAAAGTCTGTGATGACTGAATAAGGCAATGCTTTAAATGTTTTCAATGACTATTTCAACAAAAGAAAATCAAGGGACAGCAATTTTTTTTCCCTAAGTCCTCTGATCTCCTAACACTACAGGAACACTGGGCTTCTTAACATCCAAACACACAGATCCCTTCATTTCTCTTCTGCAAAATCTTACTTGATGAAATCAGAATATATAGTACTGGTATTTATGATTTACATTAAAGGGGTATTAATCTTAAGGAAGAAGCTATCAGTAACAGTGAAAACAAGCCTCAGTTAGTTTTCATCTGATACCTCATGGCTCAATTTAACAACGTGCTGACCTTCCAGGCCAGTTAACAGTCCACTGGGGAAGCTTGGCTGAGAGTACCTTCATATTTTAAGTCAAGCTAATTCATTCTGAATAACAGTTACACAATACCACACAGAGCAATAACTCTACACTCCAGTGCTCCAGTTCACAGAGGCTGGTGTAATGTCATTAATCATCTTTCTGGGCTCCCAAGTCCTGACTTGTACTTCCTAGTCCCACTTTGTCCCATCCCTAGAAAATCAATTCTGTTGGTCAAGTCATCTAGAAAGCAAAGAAGAGAAAATGTTTTGCGAACTTTCCACATCATGAGAAAAATCAAAGATTTGATTTTTTTTTTTTTTTTCAATCAGTTTGCCTGGAGGAAAAAAACATCTGCAATTGTCTTCTAACTGAATGAATAAGGGACTGGGGAGAGAGAGAAAGGCACTTTATTGGAAGAAACAAGTTCAGAGTCAAATAATTCAACACTACAACACAAGGAAATGGCTAGGCCTTTATTTGAACGTAAATGCAACATGTTCTTTCTAGGCTAAAACATCGAAAATCTGTGCTCCTTAGCCCATCTCCCTAGCAAGGGATTTGAAGATAGCAAGCATTTTGTCTCATTTCTTTGTTAATCCCAACAACCTGATCCCAAGTTAAGCTAATAACAACCCTGGTATACACAAGAGTTTGGTAAATCCTATTACCACTGCATTCAAAGTCCCTTTCATGGAAAGATGGGAAGGAACGCTTAACAACACAGTTTAAACCCCAACTTCTCCCCTCTTCTTTTGAAGTGGCCAAGCAGTCTCCTGAGCCCTAAGAGGTTGAGATGGCTGTGTCCCCTCTTCACACTCAGCCTACCCCAGGGGCTCTGGGCTTCAGGGCACCATATTCAACTGTTTGGATTCCAAACAAATGATCTTCGTCAGTATGGGCAGAGCATGCTAGGAGTGGATCACAGCTGATCTGAAAAATAGGGAAGCCCTAATGGTTCTTCTGGTTGAACAGACTTACTCTGTGCTCTGGCTCAGGGCTGGTCCAGGCTGAGTCACAGGACTGCACTGGACAAGGGAGGCTGCGCCTAAGACCCTCTGGGATGGGCAGAGGTCCTCCAACAGGGAGGACAGCAGGTCCTAGACCGTGGCCTCTGCTATGACCCTTCAATTACCTAAGGTGATATAAGAGATTACTGGGTAGTTAAACACAAAAAAGGTAGTTTTAAATGAGACTCCATCTCTTCATAATACTTGGGAGGAGCTGCCAATGCAGCTTAAAGTCCCTCAAAAAATGTATGAAGATACCATCAGCAATAAAGGGATATCCAATGATGTCAAAATATTGACATTCTGATACTTTAAGAAGCAAAACCAGATACATTAATAAGTAAAACACGCTAAGGAATTCCCTGGCAGTCCAGTGGTTAGGAGGCTTTCACTGCCACAGCCCAGGTTCAACCCCTGGTCAGGGAACTAAGATCCTGCAAGCCAGGCAGCACAGCCAAAAAATTACTATTTTTTTTTTTAAAGTAAAACATGCTAACCGAGCCACTGCACAGGCCCGACAGATCAAAAGACACTCACAAGTAAAATGTCAGAAAGTATTTTTTAAAGTTAGCGCTTTTAGTTGTAAAAAGACACTCATGGTTTCCTCAGCTCTCAAAATCCCGTAGCAGCAGTGGACTCAAGCGAAAGCAAGTACCTTAAAACAAGCACAGAGGAAGGAGGTGTATGCTGAAGCACAGCTTTAGTTTCAATCATCTACTATTCTGTTCAAGAAATACTTAAAATGCTTCAACAGGTGCAAAATAAAAACACTCTGCTGTACTCGTAATTTAGAAAGTTAAAAAAGCAAGGGCAGGTGCAATAGATAAGGTAGTATAACAAAAAAAAACCATCGTAGGAAAAACAGATGGATAAATCAACTGCATTCCAGAAAAACAGGATTTTAACATTCTATAGATTAAAACAGAGGAGGGATTCCTGGGTCAGAATTTGTTCTGTATATTCTCCCATTTCGTTCACCATCTTTTTTCTCATCTACGTTTTCCATCATTATGATGACAGCTACTAAGTAATAATTGAAAATGGTTTCTATTTTACATCACTTGAGGTACAGATGTGTGTATGTATACTTTTTCCAAAGTACAAGTAGACAAAAACTAGAAGAAACATCATGGAAAAGTCCGAAGAACACTAAGGGCGTTCACATCTTGCTGTAATTTAACAGAAGAAATGCTCACATAAGAATTTCAACTGTATACTTACATCTGAATACATTAACAAAGTTTGTGTTTTGTATCAAACTAATTAAGGGAAAAAGTCAAGGGCACTAAAACACTATGTTCCTAATCTACTGGCAAAACAGGCAAGTCTCAGGGGCAACAAGGACTAAAAAAGTATAAAGTCAAAACTCAACTTTATTTAACCAACAGGTTCCATCTCATGTTCACAGTAAAGTGAAAGAAAGTGAAAGAGTTCGTCACTCGATTGTGTCTGACTCTATGTGACCCCATGGGCTGTTAGCCCACCAGGCTCCTCTGTCCGTGGGATTCTCCAGGAAAGAATACTGGAGTGGGTTGCAATTTCCTCCTCCAGATAATCCTCCTGACCTAAAGATCAAACCCAGGTCTCTGACCCTGCAGGCAGACTTTACCATCTGAGCCACCAGGGAAGCTCCTCAAAAGCTGCCGAGAAACTAGGTAACCTGTTCTTGGGAGTTACAATACACTTCATTTTTTTTTTTCCTCATGGAATAAAACAAAGCAATACAAAGATCACCATCAAGAAAAGAAAGAAACAAAAATACAGATAATTTACAAATTAATTGAGAATGGTTCTCTTCCAAACTTGTCCATATTCTCACAATAGATATTTTTCCTTTCAGAAACTAGTCATTTAAAGGTTTCATTACCACAGACTATCAGAAGAAGAAACTTTTCTATTTCAGTTTGCTGAGAGTTAGTCTTATTTCATAATGAAGAGAGTTAGAATATGTCCTGTCCCCACATTCCAAAATTGGAAAAGACCCTGCTGCTGGGAAAGACTGAAGGCAGAAGGAGAAGGGGGTGACAGAGGATGAGATGGCTGGACGGCGTCACCGACTCAGTGGACATGAGTTGAACAAACTCTAGGAGACAGTGCAGGCCAGGGAAGCCTGGCGCCCTGCAGTCCATAGGATCGCAAGGAGTCAACACAACGTAGCGACTGAACAACAGCAACAATCAGAAGAAACTGCTGTCGCAGTTTGCTGAGAATTAAACTTATTTCATAGTGGAGAGAGTCAGAATATGCCCTGTCCCTTCACCCCAAACTTATAGGTACAAGGATTATTTTGAGTTAAAGGCAATTAAGAATCAACAGATACTCTTCTCTCCCCTAGCTTTTTCTGCCTAAAAACAGGTTATAAACTTCCCTTGTGAAAGTGTTCCCCTCTCCTCTACCAGGAAAAGGAGAGCCACTCTTACCAATGGAGATGGAGAACCAGCACCAAGATGAAGCTGCATAAATAAACCCTGCTAAAATCGTTCTCATCTTCCATTAGTTTCCCCCTATATATTTTCTTGGTCATTACCTGCAGTTTATCTACTCTCAGAACCCAAATCCCCTCTGTTTTATTAAAATGGCATACAAGCCCCAGAGACTAGTCACTTCTTTGTTTCATTTCTTTTCTGTGAACTTCCAATGCATGTGAAATATTAGTAAAAACCATATTGCCACTTCTGGTAAGCCCTTTTCTCCCTGATTTTATTGAGATACAGTGGACATATAACACTGTGTAACCTGTCTTTTGTTAGGTTCAGTAATTGGGGGCTTGCAAATTAAGAGGGTACAGAAAAAGTTTTTTCTCCCTGACAATGAATAAAAAATTAAAATTTAAAAATCAATGTATTTAGTTTCTTAAATCCTATAATCAATACTGACACTTTGAAAATTATTCTACAAAACACCAAGTTAAAGGTCTGAGTGGAAAAACAAAGCTAAAATAATAAATTTTATAGTTTTCCCCTGAAACTTTATAAAAAGCTCAATTTGCAACATCAGATTTTTGAAATGACTGATTAGTCATGACTTTTGGAAGAAACAAGGGTACACAGAAAAGTAATTTTAAGATATACTAATAAATAGTTTCTTCAATAGCACATTGATAGTTTCTTCAATACCATGAAAAAATAAATTTCATCTTATTTTATATGAATTTCATTTTATACAAATTTAGCCACTAAAACCTAAAGATGGACATATTCAAACGTATTATATTCCACAGTTAATATACTCGGCAGCAATGCATTTACCCTGTGCTGCCAAGCTTTCTTGTTTTGTGAACACCTGGGCATAAGCCCAGCCTTTGTGCCAAATTTCTAACTAAATACACCCAGAGTCAGCAAAAATGAGGTATTTATTAAACTACCATCACCCACCAACTCACTCAACCATCCTGCTCTTTTCAACCACTTGTCTGCAAGAATCAGGATTCTTAACCTCTCAATACTATGAATACCTAACAACTATCAGCTGACCTAAAGACTACAACTGATGCACAAAACCACATTTCTCAAATTAATGTTCATCACCGCCTTGGGCTCACTGTGACTGACTTCATCACAGTTAAAAAAAAAAAAAAGCTATTAAATTTGAAGTTATGCATTAGACTAATAAAATACCACTTATCTCTTTCAATCCTGAGGAGCTAAGATTGCTTTTAAAAAGAGGAGAAAATACCATGCTGTCAAAATAAAGTTTGAAAATCATATAATCCTCATAAAATAAACCAGCATTAAAAACTAACTTTCAAGTTCTCAGGAAGCAACAAAGACATAAGTTAAACCTAGCTAAGATCCCTCATGTTTTGTATGAGACTTCACCACATGGGATCTCAGGAAGGGAGGAAAAAAAGAGGTCTGTGTTCCTATCCAAGGCACTGCCTGTCCAGAGATAATCTACATCTGCAAAGCCCCTCTTCTGGGCCCCTGTAATTTGTATTTCTTTATGTCTGTTTTGGCCTTTTGTTTTTTCCTTTTGTCTGAAAGCTTCTAATTGGCAGCTTATGGGGTCAGCACAGGACCCACCTCAACAATTCCTAAGTTAAGAGTGAAGCTATCACATTAAGATGTGAAACAGCAACACTCATTTCCTAAGGTCTTCAACTGTAATTCTCTTACCTCCTCTTTTGGAAGGCAAAGTTAACAGCCACAGAACAAACTACCCTAGAGTTTTAAAAACTGATTACACACTTACAGACACACACGTGCACACATACATACCTACACACACACACACACACACACTCTTCTAGGGACAGGTCGGGTGTTCAGTAAAGACACAGCCCAGTGACTTCTACACTCAATGTTTCTAGTCCTGAAACCCAAGAGATCAAAAGTTGGAGAGGGAACAGCATCTGACACTTAAGTTTGCCATACAGTTGGGCATTGCAATCATACCCACCTGTCCCACCCACTTCCAGCCAGAAATAAGATAAACCTGGATATCCCTGGCTCTATCATCTCCTGCAAAATGTTCAGGAAAAAGAAGTCCGTAACTCCCAGGTAATTCCCACATTTCAGGCCCTCCCTGAATAGACCGATTCCCTAAGTAGGTCTGGGCAGGGCCCTGGAACTTGCATTTCTGACAGTCATCCCAAGTGACTCCAAAGCAGGTATTCTACTGACCAGACTTTAAATACTGAATTGACTGCCCCATCAAATCACTGAGAGAGCCTTCTTGACAACAGATTTTCAAGGCCTCCAAAGTCTTTATTTTTAAAAATTCCCTCAGGTAAAGATGTGCAGCCAGACTTGGGTCGTGCAGTCACTGGGCTAGACTACCTAAACTGACAATCAGGGATTATAAAGTTTCTAGAGAAGCATGGATGATCGTGTTGTTAGGTATCCCTCAGTCCTTGACCCTCAAAAGTCTTCCATTCTCCTTTTGTGGAAGACTCACCACTCACCAGATGATGCCCCTGTGTGATCCTAGAAAAGTTATGTGTTTCACTAGAAATTCAACTGCTGGCCCTATGCTTAGGTTTTGAAGAGCTCTGGCCCTCCAACAACAAGGCAAGGAGGAGACATGCTCAGAAAGAATGAGAAAACCAGAATTAGGGTCCCTGCTCTGCCACTTAATGGACATGTAATCTTGAACTCGACATGTCAGCAAACCTAGGCCTCTCATCTCTGGTCAGTGAGGGAGTTGGCTAAGGTCACCTCGAGGGTTTTTCCAGTTCCAACGCTCTATTATTCATTCCTTGCATCACAAAATCCATTTCACTCCTCTAGAATGCAGCATCAGCAGGTGTCAAGGACTCTGAAGTGCATTTGAGAACCCAGAGGGACCAAGCGACGTCAGCCATGCTGTACAAACAGCGGAAGCGTCTCGTATTTAATGCCTATAGATGGGAAACAGGGTAGAGCACAGAGCTGGCATGAGCCCAAAGCAAGGGCCTGACAAACGACGTGATAAACAGCATCTCGACCAGTGAGAAGATTACTGTATTTGAAACCGAAGATGTTTTTTAATGTAGTTCCCTAATCCTCATATTTTCAAAATAGTGGATTAATCTGCTAACACTGACACAACCTAAAAATTATATACTTTTAGGACTTAGGAAAGAGGCACACACTTTCCTAACTAGGTATTTTGTAGTTAAGATAAGAGTTTCCTAATTTTAGCATTATTTAAATAAAGACTTAACATAAGTGAAAAGTGGGGGGAGGGGGATTTAAATTTTCTTCGCACAGAGTGATCCCAGTTTTCTTATAACCCAATCAATTAAATGCTCCTACAAAATTAGATAGCAGGAGCTGGCCCACTAGCTACCCCAGGAAATAGAGTAAGTTGGATAATTAGAGTGACTGAAAAACTCTGCCCCGACTGTAAAAGCATATACTGAAAAACTGCTCAAGATGACTAATGCTAAATACCAGAGTGGGGTTCAAATCCCCACAGATTTTTTCAAAACCTTTTCAGAGATATGTTAACAGTAGTTTCTTCAGAAGATATGCCCACTTTGCCAAGTGTAACAATTCTAAACCCAGTTTCAGAAATCTATGTACTATTTTGTTCAATATAAGTATTTACTAAGAAACTCAGAGTAACACAACTACAAGAAAATCTAAAGTAACCATGTTTGAAGCTAAAGGAGTCAGAACCTTCTGAACGCTGATTTAACCCATACCAAGAATAAGATGTTAGCGGTCCGAGTCAAAACAGGGTTAACAGAAGAGGTCCTCAGTATTCTAATGGGTCTACTCAACTCTTTCATTATCATGGATGTTCACTTCATGAAACATGTTCATATTTTATTGATGTGAACAGGTTTTATGGCAGAATTACAGATTGTCTGATAACTAGTTAGCAAATACTTCCAAAGTAACACGTTCAATGGAATTCTAGGGTCGTGGAGATAGCACCCCCTCCCCAGAGTTCTATGATTAAATAAGATGGGTGGAACAGTAGATCAAACTGGTTTCTTTACTGCAGGATTTTAACATAATTTTTAATATAAATTATCTGCAGTATGGTTCTTAAGCAGTGAACTATGGAGTGCAGTTTTTCTCAAACTTGTCTGTTAGTGGAACACTTGTTTTGAGGAGTACTTATGACTAAATCTCATGGAACTAAGCTTAGCAAAAACAGCTTTTGATCTTTGGTGCTTACTATTCTTTTACTTGGGTACTCGGTTTGCTTGTGAGAGATTTTAAATAGAATTTTACTAGGATGCAAACCTTCATTATCCAGCTCTCCACGAAAAGGTCAAGGGGTGCGGAAGTGAAGGAAATGAACACCAAGTATTAACATGCTTTGGCAGCACCTAAGTACCTAACCATGCACTACTTCATATTACTCGGCACTGTGGTTCTATTATCACCACCCTCCAAACAGAGCCAGAGAAGCTAAGGGCATGAAGACAAAGAAATCACATTTATCCAACTTTGCCACATAACAGCTCTAGCAAAAGGTTAACAGAGAGTAAGATAATTCAAGACTGACCAGAGGTAAGAGATGAAAATCTGTGAGGTGTTTCCTGTGGGAAAATGCCTAATTCAGTGCATGACTGAACGACTGGATGTATGATTTGTTTACTGCTTTCATCTATCGTAACAAAAAACGTGACCTTTACAACCAATTCAAGCATCATTTTTTAAATAAGATAACTAAGCAATCAAACCAGAAATCTCATCATTTATATTAAAACCTTAACACCACTTATCACATTTATGTCAAAGCGGCTATAAAATGCACACATAAAAAGATGCTGTTTTGCTAAAAACATAAAATTCAGGACAGACACATGTTAATAAAAAGTCTTTGTTCTCTATTTTCCCCAACTTTTCAATAACTTTTTTTTTAAAAAACAAATTTTATGTATACTGCTCACACTGATTTGGGGGGCAATGGAAAAATATTATCCATTTGATTATCAATATTCAAAAACAAAAAACAAACCTTCCTGATTATCATGGTGAACATCTAAGTAATATAATTAGTTCAAATATAATTATGGATTGATGATAAACAAGTCTTACTTGGTTTTCACTTGATTTTAATGAATAAATTCTTTTTGTGAACCTCAATCTGCATCTCAAGTAAATATGACCACAAGGCCAAGCCCAGGTTAACAGCTCCAAGTCACTTTGGAGACAATAAGCCCTTCTCTCTTGATAAAAGAACAGCTAAAGGTACCATCCCATAAAAAGTCACAGTTGACTCCAGAAATTAGCTAGGGACCCCTTCCTCTGCCTTCTAACTCATTTTACCAAGGAAACCTGAAGCTGAAGCCAACAGCTGATATGTCCAAGGTCACATGATCAGTCAAAGTTCAAATTCTTGGTCCAACTTCTCAAACTGCTTATTTCAAATATTTAGTTTAATATTCTGGTGATAAACCATCTGATATGACCATCATTCATATTTAACATGAAAAAGCTACAGTCTGTCTACATTTCATCCATTTTCAGTGTCTGCAAACAACTCCTCTATCAACCCATCTATGGTCAAAAACACTTACTTAGGTTTTGCTTTATTCTAAAAGTTTAGTCAAATCCTCCAAAATACTAAAGAGACTTTCTACTACCTAATATTCAAAATGTGCTGTTATTAAAACCCAAATTACTCATCCTTTCATTCTTATCTTTTAAAAGGAGCACTCAGATACCACTTTTTCCTTTCCTTGTTAACAGACAGAAGCTAAGATCTTGCCATACTCAAACTGTATCTGTACAAGTATTTATACACTGACAATGTCAGTATTACCATTTACTTGGTCATATATAAGCAGAACTACAGAGACTTAAGGAAAAAGGACATTTTAAGGTCATTTTCCTCTGCTAAACACAATTCTCCCCTTATTTCATTGTTGAAATGTTAAACCATGCAAGCTCAAAACTAAAGGTTAACATGATGCTTGCTGTTCCAGATACACGTACAACTTTGAAACATTTTCAAAAATGTTATTGTATAGTTCAGATTATATAAAAGTCTAGTTAAATATATACTGCTCATAAAAAATATTTTATGCTTTGAAAGAAAAACTTAAAACTATCTAAAACTTAAAGTTTCATAGTGCTGATGTAGCCAGAGAACAGAGAGAGAAAATCTAAATGTGTACAATTCTAGCACTGCATGATTTACAAGCAGTAAACTTAATTTTCTCACACCGTGAAACATAATCATTTACATGTGAGGAACCTTATCTAAAACTGCATACCTGTTATTTTGTCTCTTACAAGCTTACAGGACTCTATCTCACCGATGCTCCCAAAAAGACTCTTTAGTTCCTCCTGTGTCATGTTCTGAGGAAGGTAGTTGACTATTAAGTTGGTCTTGCTGTCCTCTGTGTTCCCGGAGTCAACTGGTGACGAGCAGTTGTTGTTTATGGTGGTTGGACCGTTGGCTGTGTTATTGCAAGTTGGCCCATTAGACAGTTGTGTTTCCATGGCAGCAATTACCTGCTAAAAACAGAGAAAACAAGACATGTCAGAATTCATATTTCACAAACTATTAGAGATTCCATCCAAAAATGTAAACACTTGTCACTAAACACAAGTCGTCCTGCTGAAATTACAACAAAGCTTCAAAAAGTACAACACCTATGCTAACTTTTACTTCACATTAAGCTATTTAAGATCACAGCTGTATTTTTCACATACATATTCCACACATGCACGAAAGCATAATTTACATCTTTAACATTCTCTAGAACCCCATTCTGGGTCTATTCACAATCCTTACTCACCTGCTGTGTCCACAGAGTTGAGGAAATTTAGTAGCAAAGGGCACAGAATTAAATCCTGACTAAAAATACCAGAAAATAAAAGTGTTTAACATGCTACCAGAAACAAAGTTAAAAAAAAAAAAAGAACCCTAACTTTGCAGAGATATTTAGTTAGCCTAGGAGTTTATTCCGAAACTGACAGACATCCATTAATTAAAATCAAGGAGCAAGAGTACTTTGAGAAATTATAAATTTGTCAACATGTACTGTTTTGGTTACATATTGAAAATGTTTTTAATTGACAATATCTCATACCTCTATCATTGGTAAGAAATAAGAAAATAGCAAATGTCTTATGTTAGGGTTTGCAGGATAACCTGGGGAATAAGCTGAGTACTTAGTGTACCCTGTGAATCTAACAGGCCATTCTTGTCAACCTTGGCAGCTAAAGATCACCAACAAGGCAGCTGATCCACAGCATCAAAATAAAATCCCCCAAACAATGCCAAGTGATATTTTGCCTTGACTCAGACTTTAAAAGGAAAAACAAAAACAAAAAAACCTATCTAGTTCACCAAAACAACAATGCAAATGCGTCAACTTTTGCAAACAGACCAGCCCAGGGAATTTTCATTTGAGCACCTAAGCCTGTTGAAAACACAAGTGATAAGGTATCTTCTATAAACTCCAAATACAGAATAAACAGCAGTTGGGGAAAATGGCCTCAAATTGTTCAGGCTACTTTAAAAATCTCTTACTAAGCAAATTTAGATCTAGTTTCCTAAAAAGCAATTCTGTGCTCTTTGAGCAAGAGTTACAAACCACAGCCCCAAATTCTCTAAAACCATTTTCCAAAAACAATCTACTTTAGAACCCAATATTGTGGGGGAATCCAAAAATCCAAGCATCACTGAAAGGATTACCCTTCATATTCCATCCATCTTTCAGTTCCACAAAGAACTACAAAACTGACAATCCTGAATTGATAGGATGCTAGTTTTAGGGAAGGTTTAACATATAAAAAGGCAAAGAATTTGAGGTAAAATTTAAAAAATTTTTTTAAAAAGCAAAGTAGAGGCAAAGGCTGTTACAAGAAAAGAGGGGGGAAAATATCTCTTAAAAAGCATATTGCCTAAGAAAAATAAAAGGGCATAACCATGGATAAGCAAACAGGAAGAACTCTACTGCCAAGAGATGTTTATAAAAGAAGGCAGCACAGGGTAGATTGCGACTGGTCAACTGAACAGATTGAGACTGGTCAGACTGGACAAGAGCCGTGCTGTCAAGATAAAAAACAGGAGACAAAAATCCAGCCTATCTATGAAATGTCAAACCAACTATAACCCCTTCCAAAACTTCATTTCCTTTTCAAAAGAAATGGGTTCTTTACTCTGCAAGCTACAAACTACCTATCTCAAGTATGTATTTTCAGAGAATACTTTAGGGAGGTGAAGAGAAATAAAGAAACCTTTGGAAATCTGTATTGGGGGAAAAAAAACAACCGGAAGCAATTCAAGATATGCATTTTATTATAATTAACCAATTTATCTGAAACTGTGAAAGGAGGTTTCAGATTTGCTAATAAAGCATAACCGTTCCAGTTTATAGAATATTAGCCCAGGGTCACTCTTTCCACAGGAAAATGTATGTGAGATTAACCTTTGTCCAGCAGTCAGGAAAACAATGATCTGCAAGATGAGAGTGGCCAAGGCCAATTAAAACAAATCACTAATCAAAAACTTAGGGTATATGTGGAGACTACATGAGACCCAAATACAAGATTCGGACTAAAGCTCACTGGGATGGCATTTGAAATATAAAATGTTCATTGACTGAAATTAGCAGGATTTAGCAGGGACAACAAACACTCCTCACTTAATTGCACATTTATTTCCATGCTCAGGTGGCAAGAATGAGCTCCTAAGCCAACATTCAAGTGAACAGCTGCAGTAGGCTGTGTGCGCTGAAAATTACAGCATCTCTCAGCTATAGGACCATCTGCTCAGAATAAAATGATACTAATGTGCTATATTTTACAAATAATGCATATTCCATCGATAGGCTCAACACAACTGTTCACAGAATGCAAACTCTTTCAACAGTTACTGGGCAAATAATTTTCAGCCAGATTTACAATTTTGACATTTTTTTAAGCATCAGGAATTGTAAATAACTTCAAAATTTAGTAACCAAAAAAATACATAGTAAACAGAATGAAAAAATTATGGTAACTTAGTATTCAGACCATACCAAAACTTTTGTTTTTTGTTTTTAAAAAAGCTTGTCACTCTTTTGAGGCTGCACTAAATCCTAATTAAGATAATAAAAGTTACATACAAAAGCAGGTTCTGATACTACATATACCACTAAAATTGCAATGTGCTTTACATCCTAATGATGGCCATACCGCAATAGGTTAAATGTAAGAATAATTCGTATGCCAAATGAAAAGTTCAAGTGTTTGGTATGGCCTCAGCACTCCTGCAACATGCTAAAAAAAAGTAGCCTACAGAATTTAAGAAAAATCCCACAGACCCCGGTCCAAGGCTCTGCTGCCCACGAACCACTTCTAAGCAGAGAAGCCACATCACACAGTCTGACTGCCATGTTAGTTTGGAGTTGCCGTCTGCAATATGGACACAAAAAGTACCGTATGTTAGATGAGCAAGATAATGCAACAAATCAGTTTGTACAAAATTTACAGTGATTGTATTGATATTCCCAGCACGTCCATGCAGTGTGGCTTAATTGAATTTGAGGCAATTCCAATCTAATCTTTCCAAATTCATTTTAACATGTAGTTTTCTTGCACAAATTAAGCATTTTTAATTAAGAGCCTGATTTTAAAACAGTATTAACTAGTTACCTTGGCATCTATCCTAAAGCACTACCTTAAACCACATCTTAAAAAAAATTTTTTTTCATAATAAAATGAAGCAAAACACTGCATGCTCTCCTATCTCTTAAGGATGTGGGAGAAGGGAGGAAATGTGAATGAAATTATATTTACAGTGAGAAAAGGCAGTCATGTAATTCATTAGTGAATGCCTTGCATAAAAACATTCTTTCCCCCAAATATCAGAAGGGCATTAAGAAAAGCTATATTTGCCCACACTGTTACATTATACTATAAATGATTCTTAATCCTGGAGCTTAAAATTAAAAGTGAATTGAAACCCTGTGAGGTTATTCTGCCACTACAGTCAAAGGATCTCTAACAGTTTTGCTGAGAATAGTTCACGCTTTACCATCTGAGCCACCAGGGAAGTTCCCTTCACATACACTAAGATGCAGTAAACCAGCATCTTTCAATTGAAATAATTGGACCAATAAACAGGACTGTTTGGAGTAATGTTTATATAGGATGTCAGCTTTGTCCCTGAACAAAATCAAGTGAACATTTTTTAATATGTAAATTGTAAACCCAGCACAATTTGAAATAAGTGCTGCTATGAGGACTCCAATATGGTTAATGGGCCATTTACCACTTAATACAACTTGCTCCAATACTAAACAGAGTCACAAAATTGGCAAAGAAACCAAAGTTTACATTTTAGCCATATATGCAGCTACTTTAATGGTCAACATAATATTCAGAAAAACTCGGTCTATGAAAATAAATAAGCAACAGACGAGGGCTGAAAAGGTCTTTTACTTGCATATTTATGATTATAAAAATTTCATCCTTAGAGTTAAACCTGGCTGCACATGATTTACCCCTGATGCATATGTGATGAA
This sequence comes from Bison bison bison, assembly GCF_000754665.1. Taxonomy (NCBI): domain Eukaryota; kingdom Metazoa; phylum Chordata; class Mammalia; order Artiodactyla; family Bovidae; genus Bison; species Bison bison. The sequence goes on from NW_011494898.1 coordinate 2,071,583, forward strand.
ATTTATAACATGTGACGATGGATTCCATTTTCTGGCATCTACCTAAAGGGTTTACCATACTCTTTACGGGATGCCATAAAAATGTTTTACTCTTCTTCCCTTCTCCCACTGTTACCAGGGAATTCGGTCTGATTGTATGTTCTTTATTTTACAAAAAGAAAAAGCACTACTTATAGTTGAACTGAACCTGTGAAAAAATAAGATGCTTTCATAGCCATGAAGTATCGATATTTTGATAAGAATCTAATTGCGGTTAGACTACACAGGTAGACCATTTAGGAGGACCACGCCCAACAGGTTAAATCAAGCTTAAATGCATGTCCTCCATACCCTGAGGAGTTAATATCTAAACATTCATCACTACAGAAAACCACAGATTCAAATTTAATGGCCTCATCCCTTCCATTCCACAGGAAGTGGACGCTAATGAGCTAATCTATTGACACCCCTCTTTCTGAAAGCCCCAGGGAGGCGAACAATCACTTTATTGCACCAACTAGCTAGGAAGGCTGTGTATGGAAAATGATTCTACTGCACTTTTACATTTCAAGCACCCCAGACAGTTTCTCTGCTTGAGGCAGACACATACCTTTATGGGAAGTTATAAATAAGTTGCTCACATGGCCCTTACCTTTATGCTGGCCAACAATTCAGTTACTAAAAATGTAAAGCTACTTCCCCTTCACTTAAGGACAGGCAATTCTGCTCTACTCAGTCTACCACAGACAACCAGGCTGTGCACTATTTATAGATTCTACTGGCTCTGAAACTCTTTGGAAGCAAAATAAAAGGCCATATTCCAGCAACATAGAACCATTAATTTTAAAGCTTAAAGAAAGTGTTTCAATGTATGTTCCCCTCTTAATTTAGACATCAATTGTGCCAACTAAGACTACTTTTTCTCCTGTCATTCTTCATGAAATCATTTATGAAAAGACACTTGGGCATAGATCGACCTAGACTATTCTAAACTTTCCCTGGTTCTGAGAGATAAAGATCCTCGAGGTGTCAGCTTGGTGGGAACATGGATTTTAAAGGGTGGGGTGGAGGGCAGGGGAAGAAGTGGCCTTTATGTTTTCATTCCTAGTTTACTTTCAAATTTCCAAAAAGACTTTTTAAATGAATTCCTGCCCCCCACCCTGGTTTTTACTTAAATGGCCCTCTGTATACTTTAATATCTTAAGTTTCTTGCAATAATGGATTTGGGGAAACCAATGCTACTGTTTGCTCACAGCTAGGACCAACAGCTTCCTGGTCATATGAAGAAAAAAAGCAAAGTCCCTATTTTCCAAACTTCCTAATAAAAAAATTCTGAAAACTAATTAGCTTCTTTCCTATTTTCAAACCTCCTTCAGACAGCCACCAAACAAGACAGACAGCTAATCAAGACAGTCTGAGAATTCTCATTAAGTACACCATCTGCTAGGGGGAAAAAAGTTTCCAAGACCTAGAACCCATTTGATTCAGGGATCAGATCTGTGTGGTTTAAAGTCACAGAAAAGCCTACTGCACAATTCTCATGAGGACTATCTATCTGCACCAGCCAGTCCACTGAGACGTAGACCATCCTGATCTGAGCCCTCATCTCTTATCTGGACCACCAAATTACAGCCTCCCAAACCTTCCCTCATCATCCTCATTCACACGTTACACTATTTCCAACAGACTTTCCTAAACTCTCAATAGTTCTCCACTGCCTAGCAAATAAAGTGCAAACAGCTAATATGAAGAGTCTACAGACATCTGAGATCCTTGACAACTGCTTTCACCAGGCTACTTAGTCAAGCATCTAAAAATATGAACTGCTCCTTGTCCTCCATGCAGTCACAGTACACTGAAGACCATACCTTCTTCTGGCTTTGCCTGTACAGTTCTATCTGCCAGGAAGGCCCCCAAGTCACACCTATTCCATATCCAGCTCCGGGATTTGTACATACTAAGCAATCAAAAATATACTTAAGGTCAAGAGCAGTTCCTTTAGGAAACAAAAACAAAACTCAAGCATGAAAGGGCAATCACCTCTGTAAATAATATGCAAACTTGGTAGCTTGTTTTTCTATCTCACTTCAGGTATTTCGAACCACAGATAATTATGAAACCATATTTTCATTTTTTTGGCGTATTGCATTAGCCATCCTCACCCATTAAAATCTAAATTCTTGTTAAATGGCACAACAAAGGAAACTATCTTTTGAGTGATCAGTTGTATACTGTCATTTCAAGAGCCTGCTATGGCTACCTGACCACTACAAAAAAGCCAGAAACCAAGACAAATCCAAAAACATGGTACAAATGTGTTCCAAGCCTCTGGCCAACAGCGTCATCGAGCTGTGGCGTCTGGAACCTGGGTCTAACTTCAAACAAACCAGCAGAAGTACAGGTAGAAGTGAAAAAAAATTAAATTTTAACTCAAAAGTACCTAAAAAATACATCGGGATTAAGTTACAGATCACAAAGGGTTTTTTAACTGATAGAGACTAGAAAACATAACAAGCAAACAAAAGGTAAGATCTCTAAAAAGAATCACAGCTAGAGGCAAGGATAAGTATCTCATACTCAAATGGTCTGGCTTGGATGGAGTGACCTTGGATATTCATTTACAGGAAGAGGGTTCTTGACTAACACAGAACCAGGGCAGCATCAGTATAGTGCAAAGCTTTTCCTCAGACGACATCAAACCTCTCTAAAGGCCAAGTCACAAGGAGAAAGGAAACAGTATCTCTAGTTTAAGAGCAGAACCCACTACAAAAAAAAGGCAGCAGCTATGGCCAAAAGGCATGTTCCTTTGAGGAACTCAAGGCAAGGAGCTAAAGCTCTCGAAATAATCAGCGAAGTGAATAATTAGAGTTCACAAATGAGAGCTGGGTAAGCAGCAAGGTGGGTCATCTGTCTAGCAAACACCATGCCTACAGAATGTTTTATCTTTCCCATTCAAATCACTAAAATGGCATTTTCAGGATACATTTCGGCTTTGTTGAATTAAAACAACAGAAGGGTCAACCAAGCACTCAAATCATGGCACTGGCATGTTGGCTACAAGAATAAGCCATTTCTTTGTTTTCTTTAAACCCCTTCACTTTGCTATGTGGTTCCTAAAGGAATAAAGGTTTGCAGCTTTACATTTCATGGGATATCCTCAATCCTGGAATCCCTGTCAACTCCCCGCCCCACTCCCATACCATTTTAGCTGCCTCCAGCTCCATGGATTCTTCAGCCTTGTCGAGCTCAGATTTTTCGCCTTGGGGCCAACAAGGGTCCAAGAGCTGCCAGAGACACTGCCCCAGACAGCTGCAGGACTCACAGGGAGAATGTTCTTTGGCAGCGAATGCGAACATTTCTCTGTCTCTTGGCCCTTTATGGCTCCTACAGAGTCCTTCTGACGCCAGTCTTTCTGATTTCTGAGGTTTTGTAGTTCTAGAGCTGGCAGAATTAAAAGCTTTGAGGTGAGAGAGTAAAGTGTGAGTTTAGGGGTCGGTCCCAAGTCCTCCCCTTCATTCTAGGTCCGTATCAGGCTTCCATGCCGGGCAACACGAAAGCAAAGATCCTGTGAAAAAGATTTGCTTAAGGTTCACCCTCTGTTCATTCACCCATTTGTTCAACAAACATTAGTTCACAACGCCCACAAACTAAGGACTGTCCTACATGCTTCAGAGGCAGCAGTGAAGAAATATCCTGGAGTGTACATCTGCAACAGGAGGTGCACACATATATAAAACTGGGTATTAGCTGGAAATAAGTGTGCTTTGGAATAAAAGAAAATGTAGAGCCGAGTAAGAGGGCTGAAAATGTGGAGATAAAGAATGGACACTTTCCAGTATTAAACAGGAGGTCTCAGTGAGAAGATGAGCCTTCAGGCAAGATTTAAAAGAGAGGTAAAGGGGATGACAGAGGATGAGATGGCTGGATGGCATCACTGACTCGATGGACGTGAGTCTGAGTGAACTCCGGGAGTTGGTGATGGACAGGGAAGCCTGGCGTGCTGGGATTCATGGGGTCGCAAAGAGTCGGACACGACTGAGCAACTGATCTGATCTGATCTGAAGCACCCCTGTGGGCAGGGTGGGCAGAATATCAGCTCACCTTAGATGCCCACACCCTCAACTCTGAAATATGTGACTATGTTACATGACAGGGAATTAACATACATATGGAATTAATGTTGCTCATCAGATGGCCCTGAGATGGGAAGATTATCCTGGATTATCAGTTGGGTCCAAGGTAATCAGAAGAGTCCACAAGAATGGAAAACGGAGGCTGGAGAGCTGGTATCAGAGTGATACAACCTGAAAAAGACTCAACCCACAGTCACTGGCTTTGAAGATGGAAGGGAGCCATCAACCAAGGAATGTGGGCAGCCTCTAGAAGCTGAAAAAGGCAAGGGGAAAGATTCCCCCAGCATCTCCAGATGGAATGCAGCCCTGCCAATACCCTGATGACAGCCCAAGAGACCCATGTCACGGGATTCTGCCCTTCAGAACTGCAAGCTAATAAATCCGTGTTGTTTTAAGCACCAAGTTTATGGTTAGTTTGTTAAAGATTTATAAGCAAATAAATACATCCCCATGGGGATATCTCGAAGACAAACCAGGCAGAGACCAGCCAGGGTGAAGCTAGGAGGAGGCTAGAGAGAGATGAGTCTAAGAGGTGGAAAGCCAGACATACAGGACCTTTGAGGTGTAGAGGAGGAAGAAGTTTCCTTCAACACTCTTAGGGTTCTGGCTGGGTCTGCAAATTAGACTGACAAATTAATAGGAGAAGATCATACAAATTTTATTTAATTTATTTACACATGTACACGGGAGCCTTCACAAGAGAGAAGTAATCTGAGCAAGAAGTTTATATACCTCTCTTAGATAAAGAAACAACAGATGTGTAAAGACTTGACTAGACGGCGGTTTGGGTTGGGGGTAGTGAGTGATAAGGATGGAACTAAGAAGATGTGCTGTGCTTAGTCGCTCAGTCACGTCTGACTCTTTGCGACCCCATGGACTGGGACCCGCCAGGCTCCTCTCTGTCCATGGAGATTCTCCAAGCAAGAACACTGGAGTGGGTTACCATGCCCTCCTCCAGGGGATCTTCCCCATCCAGGTATTAACCCAGGTCTCCATACCACAGGCATATTCTTTACTGGCTGAGCCACCAGGGAAGACCAAGAATACTGGCGTGGTTAGCTTATCCCTTCTCCAAGGGGACTTCCTGACCCAGTAATTGAACTAGGGTCTCCTACATTGCCAGCAGATTCTTTATCAGCTAAGCTACCAGGAAAGCCCAAAGTAGGAAGATAAGGGTTAGTTTAACAAAGTATGCTTGTTCAAGATTTCCAGGCCCCAAGTCACTGTACTGATGTTAAGAATGCCTTCCTTCCTCTTAGTACAGGGAGGGTTCCTTCAACATGGGAATTTTACTACCTATTTCAGAGAAGAAAGGAGAGGGAGGAGGTTAGAATGACCTTTCTACTTCTGTTATTTTCTCAAACTCCTTCAGCTTAAGATATTAAATATGCCAAAGTAACATACTTTGGGGCAGTTATCCTCAACTTCATCAAAGGCCGCCACAAGAAAGTGAACCATAGAAAAGGTTTTGAGCAGAAAAGGTGGCTACTGTGAAAATAAACTGGGCATGTTTGTGTGGGAGAGCTCAGCAACTTTGGAAACAAGAAGACCAACCAAGAAACAACTGCAGTAACCAAGGTGCAGGATGACAGTGATTCCAATCAGGGTGATACCAGGGGAGAAGTGGACAAACCCAGCAGGAAACATGTCATCAATGCGTTAGTTTAATTACATCAGTAAAAAGATGATGAGATGGCTGGATGGCATCACCGATTCAATGGACAGGACTCTGAGCAAACTCCAGGAGATGGTGAGGGACAGGGAAGCCTGGCACGCTGCAGTCCATGGAGCCACGAACAGTCAGACACGACTAGGCGACTGAACAACAACAACCAACTATTTAAATCCATTATCGAGAAACTGCTTTAGATTCTAACTACTCACATTCGAATCAATTCATCTTTCTGGCCACTAAGAATTCATGATGATTAAGAAAAGGATTAGCTTTTATAGAAAGTTAGCGTCTTACTTTGGGAGTAGATCTCCTTAAAGAAATCCAACATTTGAAAATCTGAGTTTAAAAATATTAAATCAAGAGTTATTCACTTTATCTATGGAGTCTTTAAAAGAATTCTGCAAGTGAAACATTTAATAGCAAATGCAAAATCTATAAAAACCAGAATAATTCAAAAGATGCAACTCTCAGTAATATGTCAGCCACTGATTTATAACCTACGACAGCCCCTAAGGCTCAGAGTTCAAAAAGAAAACCCTCAAAAGTTCACCCCAAAAGGTAAAACAAAGTAGATGATGCATGAAAATAATGAGAATAACTTACATTTCTGTGATATGTAATTAAACTTTAAATCTATATTCTTCAACAGGGTTACACACACACACACCCCCCACCCACCCACCCACCCACCCCTCTCCACAGTAGTCAAGGTCAGGCCAGGGGTTAATTTAATCTTGGTTACAGGCTAGAATACACTGTCATCTAGTGATGAATCATTCCAACCTCAGTGGGCATTATTAATTTCTACGCCATTATTTGGCTGTAGAACCTAAAATAGGACATGAACATAGTAAGAAGAAAATCAACTACTCCCACAGTTTTGTAGCAGGGTTCTTGTTTGGAAAAGGCAGATAAATTTGAATTGCTAAATTAAGACAGTTAACGTAGTAATCAACATAGAAATTGGATTAACTTCACATTCTTCTGCAAAAGTCATAGCTAAGGAGAACCCCCTCAGGGTTGTACAAATTGTAAAAGGCTGATTGGAAATCCTCAAATTAATCCCAGTAGTTGAGTGTTTTCATTAGGTAGGTTAAAAACATAGCTCCTCTGTAGGATACAGCCACTAAAATACTGTCATATTCGAGCTCCAAAAGAGCAAGTATGCCTAGTCTTAAAGGGAATATAAAAGACAAGGAAGGTTTACAGTCACAAATATTGTTTTTTAACTCAGAAGTGTTATAAAGGGCCACAATACTCCATCTGGCCACTAAGGTTATTTTACTCTTAAGTGTCATCTGGCAGAATGTACACACAGAAAACCAAAAACTATAGTTAAGTGTTTAACCCCAAGTAGCTTATACCAAACTAAAGTGAACAAAATAAAATGTCAACAGAACAAGAAATGTTTTCTTCATAATGCTGGGAGGCTACAAATACTTCTGTTGAACTTTAAAGAAACTGAAAATACTAGATACTACCTTTAGACATGACCAAGGGGCTCTCTCCCGTCCACAGTAGGATTTGTGGGAGCATAAACCTTGGTCAGCACAGAGGGCCAGCTTCTTTCCTCTCCTGGCAAGTGGAACACTTCACTGGTATTCACCTATGCAATGTATTTTTCTTTTCAGTTGATGTTGAAGTCCTGAGACTCCCAAGAGATAGCTACATTTGATTTAGCAACACCACTATGAATTATTTAGCACAGAAAGTTGGAGCATCTTAAAAAACATGATTCACACTAAGAAAGATACTTTATTTCCTTTGGTCCATCTTCTCTTCCCCTCCTCCTCAAAAGATGGTGTTCTTAAAAAGCTACATCCCAGCTAGGAAAAACAAGTACAAAAGCTTCTGGTTATTTACAGCATTTCGGGAAGGGGCAAGAATCTGCATTCAGATAAAGTGTTATTTTCACTTCTAGACATTCCAATTGGGGGAGGGGGCCTAAAGGAGAGGGTCACAAGTAAATTTCTGGTTAATCTGCTGCCTACAAAAGAGTTCATGTTTATATATAACACTACTATGTACAAAACAGGTAACTAATGGGAACCTACTCTATAGCACAGGGAATTCTACTCAGTGATCCGTGGTGACCTAAACGGCAAGGAAATCTAAAAGAGGGAATATACGTATGCGTATAACTGATTCACTCTGCTGTACACGAGAAACTAACACAACATTGTAAAGCAGCTATATTCCAATAAAAATTAATTTAAAAAAATTCTCAGCAGATGGATTCAACATTTAAGATGTTGGAAAGTGTGCACTTTCAGACACAGAAAACAAAGGACTCAAAGCTCTCTCCAGCACGAAAAGGAGTTAAGGTGCTTGGGTTCCCTGCCAACGACTGTCACTTCAACTGCTGTCAGACTTCCCACTTCACAAGTTACCTTATCACTAAGCTAAAGCACATCTGAAGTAAACGCTTGAATGTATCTCAAAGTGCACTGGGCCAAGTCCCCCTACTGTACAAATGGACAATGAAGCAAATGTGTGAGCATGAAGTACAGAACCTGTTTACATATGTACATACGTAGTTCCAAAGTTGAAGAGAAGCATCTCCTATAGGTTTGAAGTGGGGAAGGGAGGCACATGTGCGATCAAATGCTATCTTTTAACAAGAAAAAAAAATGTTTTAATCTAGCTTTTGAATTATTTCTACTCTGGTAAGAGGCAGAGGAAGTAAAGAGGCTTGTTTTCTATAAAAGCTTCAATTATATGCATATAATTTAGACAGATAATATGTGCATGCACTTTACAAATTTTCAAGTGCTATTATCATGATTGCTGGGCAAAGGAAGATGCATCTTGAAGTGCTGGCATAGAGGACTTGCTTACCTGTCTTTTAGGTTATGGCGCAGTTGTTTTGTTTTCATGTTTAAATGGGCAACAGAGTGCAGAGCTGCACTGGGAGCTTCTCAACATGAAAAGGGAACACGGGTGGACAGAAAGCTCAGTGTGAAGACTGCCCGGTCATGACTGTCAACTCCTGTGACCCGATGCACATGCTACCTTAAACTATACTTAGCATGTGGTCACAAATGGTGACTGAGGAGGATTAGAATTTTTACTTAAAATGCTGCAATTTTCAACCCCCGACCTCCAAATTAGTACATACAGTGCCAACAGCCTAAACGTTCCACATTGGAATTACAGCCTTGTCTATTTTATCTTAAAGAGTACAGCCCATACACACCCGCAAAGCAGTACACAGGTTCCACTCTCCTGAACTTAGTCTTCTCATCAGCTGCTCAGTCTCTTGGAACTTTACTATTTAAGATTAGAAACTGCTACCTCACTAGCTAAGAATTCCAAGGATGACACAAGCATCTTCTCCTCATACTCAGAGTTATTTACAATACAGGGCAGAAAGGGAACAGAGTCTCATTCACAGCGGTACTCTAGAATCTAGCTCGACAAGCTGCACACTGAGATGTGCTGCATGCTGTCACAGTTTCCACAATTCACAGATCAGTGTTCCATACAATTCCACACACAACTCCATGGCCTCCCACCATCTTTCTCCTCTTATGATTTTCAAAATGACCGGAATTTAAACATTTCCTAAGCCAGCTAATACAAGAAGACAGAAGGCGTGGGTTTGATCCCTGGGTCAGGAAGATTCCCCTGGAGAAGGAAATGGCAAAGCAGTATACTTGCCTGAAGAATCCCAGGGACAGAGGAGCCTAGTGAGCTACAGTCCATGGGGTCGCAAAGAATCGGACATGAATGAACAACTGAGCCTACACTAGGCTTTATGTTTAATTAAAATAAAAAATAAATAAGGCATCCTCTTAAACCCTCCAAAGGATTTAGGGATCTTTTGCTACAGGAAAGATGATCTGACCACCTCCTGAAGCAGAATTTAGTGAATCCTATGACTGAAATACGGAAAAGCAAGGAAGGAAAATTAGCATTTATTCCTTAGTCTCGGAAAGGCTTGAAGCTACATATTTTACAGACAAAAATCCCACTTAGTCATCTCGTGCACTATGAGCTGTATACATTAGCTTCCATTTACAAATGGATTTCAGAATTTCAAAAATCTAATCAGGTATTAAATAGAAGAAGAACTAGGATTTGTAACCAGTGCTGAGACTATGTCTGAAGCCTCCTACCTGATCTCTGCTTCCGGGCTTGTCCCTTCTCCAATCCATCCTCCATTCCACTGCTACTATGATCTACCTAAAAACAGCATCCCAGGACCATTTCTGTTTCTCAGGCCTTCACACTGACCCCACATTGCCTACAAAGTACCATCTCAGCCTGCAGAGGGGGCATCGTCGGCACTTGAGCTGGTCCCCACCTCCCTCTCCAGGGGAATGCCCACCCACCATGCCCCATCACACACGAGGCTCTAACAATCTCCCAGCGGTTCCTCTCACATCCAGGCTGCTTCCCACTGATACTCACGCTCCTCTCTCCACCCTCAAGAGTCTCACTACCTTTCTTCTCCTGGGAATGGAAACATCCTCAGCACATGAAAGGAGGCACAACGCCTCCAGGAAGGAAGCCCTCTGTGAGCAGCTAAGCTGAGACCCAAGACAGATACTCCTCCTCTGAGCTATTAGCCCACACTCACCTTCAGTCTCTTCTGCGATCAAAGTGCACAGGACCCATAAAAGAAAGCACATCAGTGCAGAGAAGTGCAATTCAAGGTAATGAGTGAAAAAAAAAAAAAATTCCCACTTATTTATGGAATTTTTTTTCATGCGGTTTTACCTTCCCTGACAAGCAGGAAACCTTCTATTGCAACTCTATACATCTGGAGTAGCAAGAGTCACCTCAGGTTGTCAATGAAGGGGAAGGAAGGTAGACATATTCTAGGTAGTCCCCCACCCCTAACAAACACACACGTCCCTTTCCAGATACACCTACTAATTCTTCTATTATGAGCTCAAGCATCAAGTTGAATCAGCTTTAAAAAAAAAAAATTTCTAGCTACAAGCCTTTGTTAAAACACCACAAGCCTCAGAAGGAAGAGAGGGGACTACAGGAGTGGTCCGTTGTCATCACATCACAGTTAAAAACAAAGGAGGCTTCACCATGAAAGTAAAAAAACAAAACCACATCGAGAGTTAATCTCTCTCTTCCAGCCCAGCCAAGGTCTCAGGAAGCTGGGAGTACAGAAGAAACCACCAGGGCAGAAAAGCAACGCCCCTTATTCACCAGATGTGACAGGTATCCTGTGCAAGATGCTATGAAAGCAAGGATACACAAAACAGACTCACGTCCTACCCCTCGGGGAGCTTCTCTGGACCACAGCTTCACCCAGAGATGTCAAAGGCTCAGCAGAAGTCTTTAAGAACCCACAGCCAGGAATAATAATCTCTCTGGACAACCTATGCTAAATATTGTGCTAAGAAAAAGATAAAAGGGCAGAGTCACTGCTGCCATGGAAACTACCACTGCTAACTTAAACATCTGAGCCTGACATATATTTGAGCAGAAATGAAGCATCTTGCTTCCCGGTGTTTAAAATGCTAAAGGATAACAAGAGATTATATACAGCTTTCCCAATTAAACATTAAACTGGATTTCTGCCTCATTAGGAAAATATGAAGTTACAAAGAAGCACAAGCTGAAAATTTTTCCTGATTTAGGACTACTAAGAGTTTCCTGGTACCCACTTTCTGCCATACTTTTATCCCATATAAAGAGCAAGTTTCTTTACAAGAATTTTCTCACTAAAGCAGATTGAACACTTAAATTGCTTGGCAGCAAAAGCACAGTATTTTACCTCAGACAAGACTTTCAGAAAAGTACCTACTATGTAACAAGTAACATACCAGTCCAGAGCAATTATGACTGCAATCTATTTCAGATCAGCCTAAAAGGAAACATTTTTACCATCAGCTACTATTTTATTCACAGATAGATTAAAAACAAACAACAAAATCCTCAAGCCAAACAAACAAAATTCTCAAGCCATCCTTGAGACTATAACCCCAAACCCAAATTTTCACTTGTTCTGTAAAGAGAGTGGAGATCTACTCAAGTACACTCTCACACAAATTTTAAAGAGTTTCTTGACTTGATTCTGATTGTCAATCTCTGGTTGAGAATCATCAATATAAGGGAAGTAGAATGGCTTCAAATGTGATTTTCTATACTCAAGCATGCTTTTTAAAGCTATCTTGTCTCAGGCTAAAGCCCAAGATTCACGACAAAGGCTGGCAGGCCTTAGAAGTGTGTTGAGGAAAAAGGATACTCTTCATTCCGTACTTCAAGAATAGCAAGGACAGAGGAAGGGAATCATTGAAGTAGAAGCAGCAGTAGTAAATTAAGACTGGACAAAACTTGCTCTGAGCTGGAACACTCATTAGAGTGAGTTTCACTGCCATCAGATCAAGAAAGAACAATTACTATGCATCACTGGCCAAGACACAGCAGTATTTCACCAATACAATTTCACCAGTAGTACTCTTTGTTCGGACTGAAAATAACCCATATCTTGACTTGCTGAGACTAAAAATGACTGGTCTCCTGCATTAGGAACTGACCAAAAGGCAAACAAATGAATCCTCTTGTTTATCTGTCAAAACTGGCTACACATGAACTAAGATCTAATCAACAGGGCTAACAGAAATGACAACAGCCGGGGGAGGGCTCTTTTAACGCTCTTTGTGGTCTGCAGTTCATCATACACCAGTGGCGTGGCGAACAGGAACTAACAGTGCTTGTGACCAGCAGGAAGAAAATGTGGGGTAGGTAGACAAAAATTTTCCTAATTAAGGTATTACCCAAATTCTCACCTGGCTGAGTCAGATGCTTAAATAAAATGAAAAATATAAGACAACAGTGGACTTCGTTTAATTCATACACAAAGTTATTAACAGGTTATAGGATCACATCTAAACGTTGTAAGGAAAGGGAGCCAAAAAAATATTCATAATGACCACATACAACCATGCATATGCTTCTCGGAGGAAAGCCAAGAGGTAGACGGAAACAAGCAGTCAGGCTCAAGACCTTGAGGTCAGAGTCACAACTGAACACCAGCGGGTGGACTTAACCTGCAAATATATGTTATTTGGTTTATGTCTTTTTTTTTTTAATTAGTAGTGTTCAACGTATAAAACTTTACCATTTTAGCAATTTCACATTTATTTAATAGATTCCCGGCTTCTCTTTAAAAAAATAAAAAATAAACAGATTGGCAACAGAGGCCATATTCCCACAGAGCTCTGAGTCAGCAGGTTGCCCTTCAAATGGATCATGTTCTCCACTGTTCCCTCCAGCACCAGCTTTTCTCTTTGGCCTGCATGTCCTGGTCCCTGCAAGAGCTGCAAGGGCTGGATCATCACAGCCTAAAGGTCAAACTTACTGAAGGGTGCACAGCTTTTCTACTATGGTGACAGAGAGGTTCAGAAGACCAGAATATTGGCAAGTGCGTGGGAGAATAGAAATGACAAGAATATCCCTAGTATAAAACATGCGAAAATGTCACCGTAGGTACTGCACAGAGATGCACCAAGGATGGGCTAGAGCGGAATGAATTCATCTTAACTACTTTTGATATATCATGTTGCTCAAAACTCAGCATTTTTCATCTTGGACCTATTTATCTATGAAGTATTCCAAGGACTAAGCATAAAAAGGACTGAAGCTTTACTGGCATTCCAGTGCATGGGGCACGTGTTTGATCCCTGTTGGGGAACTAAGATTCTACATTGCCATGGCCCAAGAAAAGGCTCCAATTCTGTGTATTAATACATCCTAATTAAGACCGCCACTTACATTCAGAACACTCTTAAAAGGAGATTTATTTTGGCATGTTATACTCCCCGATTAAGACTAACTGAAAACCATCCTGTCCATATAGAACTAAGTATATCCTGTCCTTTCCAGAGACTAAGGAAAAAGTCAGATCTAATTAAATATTTTGAGACCATAAAGAATGGAAGGGACATATTAGGTGCTTTATCCCCAGGATGTGGGGCAGGCAGGGGGGTGATCCACCCAGAAAAAGATAAAAATTACCTTGCATTTTACCAGAAGCCCTTGACAGAATACAAGCAAATTTCAAGGTCATCTTCTCTGAACACTGTCTCATGACATACCACGATTTATATTTTGGAAGCAGAATAGAGGGTAAGGAGGGACAGAACAGAAGTGTAAAAAGGTCTTACTTCACACTTTCCCTGCTGCCTTCAGTTTACCCAAATAGATCTCTCATGAAAACCTGTTTCAACCCTGCAGAGGGGGCAGGCAGTGGGACAAAAGCAATCCAGGGCCTACAGAAAGCCTGCCTAGGACTGGCCACTTTCCCAGGGGGTGAATGCCCAACCTGGGCGGGGGCTGAAGGAATGAACCGCCAGGGGCTAGGCTGCATGCATTCTTCTAGGGCCCGAACTGCTATTTTGTTTCCACTGTGAGTTTTCAAAGAACTGCAAAACTGTCCCTAGGCCCATTTGGCAATATCATAACAATTACAATTTCGGTAACATCCTAAGTGATTGACTCACCATTCTTTCCAATTCTCTGGAAATAAAGAATACTCTAGAAATAGAAGGCTGAACAAAGCAAAAGACACCACCACCCAATGCCTAATAATGGTCTCCTCTAGGATCTCCTGAACTAAGGATGCAGTTTCGGTAATTTCAGAGGGAGATTAAGAGAAAACTAGTTTTCACCTCTTCTCCTTAACTAAAAGCCACAGTTAAAAAAGCCAAAGGAACTAAAAAAAAAAAAAAAAACTGAGGGTTTTATAGGACACATTAAATTATGCTTTATCTACTGCCAATATTTATATTTAGGGTTGCAGAGTATTACTTTAATGCTATTGTTTTCCCCCAGAATCCATGGTAACTTTCCTTAAAAAAAAAAAAAAAAAAAAAAAACAC
>NW_011494898.1:2086315-2106161 GCF_000754665.1 Bison bison bison
TTCCAGTCCAATCTTTATAGTAAGGGTCAGAGGCATGAATTCCTAAATGTGCAAAGTACACTGCCCACTGTGATAAACCTCAGATGTGTATGTGTGTGTTCAGTCGCTCAGTCGTGTGCCCACTCTTTACAACCGCATGGGCTGTAGTCTGCCAGGCTCCTCTGTCTAACAGAACAGATTTCCCAGGCAGGAATCCTGGAGCAGGTTAACATTTCCTTTTTCAGGGGATCTTCTCAACCCAAGGACTGAACCCGTGTCTCTTGAATCTCCTGCACTGGCAGATGGATTCTTTACCACCTGGGAAGCCCCAAAGCCTCAGATGTGTAACTTAGGTTGACTCTCTCTTCTCCCAGGACTGTATTATAAAACATAAAATGGGAACAGATCAACATTTGGCATTAAATATTTATTTGTTTACTAGTCCAGTATGAGATTTCGAAACAAGAAAGCAGTCAAACAATAGAGAACTTACTGAACAGAATCTGAAATCCTCACATTTAAACAAGTATTTATCTTCTCCCCTTGACACCTGGTTGTCATTAACTCTTAAAGTATGCGTTCAGCCTAAGAAAATTGGGAAAATTATTTTCTATGTACTAAATAACCTCCAATTTGACAAAGTTTTTTAAATACTGACTCCTTATGGGTCTTTGTCTAATCACTTTCTCACTATATTTTTGTTCAATTTAATATAACCTTATAAAAGCTAAACTCTGGAATATGTGAATTGCAGGTAAGAGTTACACTCCTTCAGCTCACATTTAGCTATGCTGGCCCCCACCATGATTCTTACTATAGTCTTCATTAAGGGCCAGCGTTACAGAAATGAGTGCAGTGATTGATCAGTCTGTACTCAAATAAAATTATCATTATAACACACGGTGACTCCAAGTATAGTTACTATTTCCCAGACCTAAAATATCAGAAAAAATTGCATTCATTTGTATTAAAATAAAAGTTTCAGTTTAATTCTTCAGAAGAAGAGGTAGTCAGTAAGGTCAAGAAAAGACAAGTCTCAGTTCTATGTAGCATTAGAACTCTGGAATTTAAGCTTTCGCCATCAAACAAAGTGAGGGCTAGGAATTGATTAGGGGCACATATATATATATATCTGATTTCTAGGTCCAAGTCTAACAGACAACTAATTGGGATATGCAAACAGTGAAGAATAAAAGTAAAAGCCCGTGTGAAGTAAAGCAGCTGGTTGCTGCCAAGTCCTAACTGTATTTTTTCATAGTTTGTGATCTTTGAAAAATTTTTTAACCTTAGTAACTTTCCTCATCTTTAAAGTATAGGTTTTTCCCACTATGCCCAGCAAACAGGGCTTTTATAAGTTAATGGATAAAAGAATAGCTTATACATTCAAATTTAAATCTCTCCCCCATGTCTTCCTCTAAAACCACCCTTTGGACCTCACCTGATGTAATCAGAGTTAACAGCTTGAGAAGGGAATGGCAACCCACTCCAGTATTCTTGCCTGGAGAAGCCCATGGTCAGAGGAGCCCGGCAGGCTACAAAGAGTCAAACACAACTGAAGCGACTTAGCACACAACATGTATGATTCTATTGTTCTCACCATACTTTTAATACATACTTATATACAGGCTGTTCTTTAAATTCTTTGATAAAAATTTTTAAAAAGAAAAGCTCATAAAAATTGTAAAATGCCATGTAGAGTATTGCTCTTTAGACGCTAACCTTCTAGAGAACTATTTTCTGCTGCTTCTAATCTGTGCTAAGGTCAAGATGTCACAATCACCGTAACTCGGGAAATTCAAATTAACAAAGGTCTGCATATGGACCAGGCTGGGTCTGCTTTAAAAAAAAAGGGGGGGGGGGCCAGTTTCTACCTTAAATTTACCTGCAAGCAGACCAAGAACTCTCATACACTAAGTTTCAAGTACCAAATATTTAAACTACCAACAGAAGACAGAACAGACTATCTGAATAAAGTTTAACATAAGAATGTTTAAACACACTGAGTTAAAACACTTTCCTGCTAAACAGCTGATGGTGATGTTCAGATGCCAAGTTAGAGACCATGTACTGCAGATATCCTTTGATAATTAATAACTGAAGTACATGGTAGGCATCTGCTCAGAGCCTAGCAGAGACACAGGGTCTTAACATGGTTAACAAATTGACAGTTACTGTTTAATGCTTACTATTCTTTAAAATGTAAAAGATTAGGCCATTTAAAGAGAGCTATAATTATGAACTAAAATTAAGCCTAAAGATGCTTAGCATGTACCACGTTAAGAAAACCACTTTACACAGCCAAATACTTTCTGGTACAATCTGCTAATGAGGCAATCCTACCTGAATAACTGATAAAGAAACTACTTACAAGCCTAACAAACAGATTTAGGCACAAGGATAAGCATAACTGAAGATGGAAACCCCAGAGCACTGAAAAAAGGGGGTGAAGCGGGGGAGGGGTGGGATAGGAAGAAAAGCAGGAAGGGGGCCAAATCTCTCTGATAGTCTTGCACTTACCTTACCAACCCTCTTCTCTTCCCTCCCAGCTTTTCATCTCTGCTGCTCAATGAGCCCTTATCCCTTTTCCCATTTTAGAGCTCAGCTGGGTCCCCAAATACCCACAAGATACTAACTGGTAAATATCTGCCTTGAGAGAAGTAAATGCATTTTCTCCTCATCCAACAAACCCATACCTCAAAAAGCAAGAAATACCTCTAAATGTATTCCAATACTTGTGAAAAGACAGCCAAACTCCCTGGAGAATGGCGTCATCCCATTCCCAGAGGACCTATTGGGCAGAACTATCTTAACCTCATCCGTTAACCTTTACTGCTCAAAAGAAAATGGCTAAAGTGAACATTAAAGGAAATGCTTAAAGGGCCAAGGATGGAAAACAGCAAGATCTCAGCTTACGATCCAGGAGCCCTTAAATGGAATGACGGCAAGCAAAACCAAAGTGAAACTGAAGAAACACACATCACTACCGACAGCATGGCAAACTCACACGATGCGGACTACAAAGTGGCCATGCATTACAACCAGCCTGCAAAGCGGGAGCTTTTATTACATAAGAAGTAGCATCAGGGATCCTTTGAGACGGAGTTTTCGAATGAGGCTTGAGTCACAACCAAAAGGACACAGAAAAAATAGATATGCCTCAAATAAACATATGTGAAGGACAAAGACATTCACATTCATTCTAATATGCAAATCCTGTAACATGCAGTGTCCTGTGCTGGATACTCAAGATGACTCAGATCAGTTCCCACTCTGTCTAGCGAAGAAGGGAACACATGCAGAACCACAACAGAGGACACAATCTGGCATGTGTGGGGAGCAGGGATTATTTCTTGATGACAGGAAAAAAAATCAGAAAGGCTGAGAAAACAAAAAGGACACTTGCACTAAGCTATCCATTGCCATGTGCTCACACAGGGGATGAGACACACGTGGATTTAGCCATTTAATAAATGCCTACTATGAGAGTCCACACAACCGGCACCTGGGGAACTTGGTGGGAAAGAGATCAAACAAGAAAAGGGATAAACTATTGTTTAAAACTGCAAGCTATGCCACGGGGGGAAAAAAGCATCCATGTGAATAAAATAGGAAGGGTGATCAGGAAATGTCTCTTAGAGAAGTGA
This sequence comes from Bison bison bison, assembly GCF_000754665.1. Lineage (NCBI taxonomy): Eukaryota > Metazoa > Chordata > Mammalia > Artiodactyla > Bovidae > Bison > Bison bison. The sequence goes on from NW_011494898.1 coordinate 2,089,939, forward strand.
CATTTAAACTGAAACCTGAAAGATAAGGGACATGTTTAGATGTATTAATACTTGTCTCTTTGGAGGGAGGGGATGGAGCCAGGCCACATGCTAGGTGCTGGGGACATGGAGGGAATGCTGAATAAGATACAACCTACACCCTGAGCAATCTCTTCCTAGGGAAGCATGCACATGCTGGATGGAGAAGCCCAGTAAACTGAGTTTTACCAGGATGGAAGCTTAAGGACCTCGGGAGATCCTGAAACCCACTCAGCGTAACCATTTCTTTTTTCTTTTTAATGAAGGAAATGAAGCCCAGAGATTGGCTCAGGGACTGTCCCTGAACTAGGCAGAGGCAGAGGTGGGGACACTAATCTCTTAATTGCCCATTAGATTGTTTATCAGAAAACTCATACGGACGATCAGAACTCAGTGAATTGATACTGTACAAGGAATGCTTAATGTGTGCAGGGAAAACAAGGAGACTCCAAGCCACGCATTTCTCAGATCATTGTGGAATCATCTTTCCTCATCAGAACAAAATCAAAAACGTAGCCAGCTTTCTGTAAAGTGAAATGTATTCATTTTCTCTTTTGAAGTTATATGCATCCTACTTTTGGGTATCTAAGCATCCAGGAAATGATAATAGTGATTCTGCCAGATTTTTTTCAAAGCCTCTTCCAGGCAAAAAGAGTTGGCAAATCCATCAGTCCCCTCCCCTCCACACACTTCTTTTTTATGAGGAACAACTGTTACAGAGAATTGGGAAAATGTGAGGAGTCCCTAAGAGGAAAGTTCATTAAAGCAAAAAAATGAAAGTAATTCCAGTACTTTTCAAGGAAATAAACAGGAAGACATGAAGATAAATAAATGGTCATTTACATTCACACAACTATTATTCAGCAGTGAAATAAGAAGGCCCACGCACAGATGAAAGTGTATTACAAACTGAGAATTTTGATCAATTTAATTCTGTGTCCTGTTTGACAAAGGGATTTATAACCTTTTAAGTTACTACAACTGTCCTTAGAAGTCACATAGAGTCAAAAAGGAAACATTACATTTCAATCACCTGTTTTTCCATTCTTACATTAAAGATCACATAGGAACAAAAAGAACATGGGGAGAAATGCCCTTCGGATTGGAGCTGCGACAACTCACCCCTCACTGTCTCAAGCCTGGTTAACCAAAAACTCCCACAAGCACAACCAGACCTACAACAGAAGTTTGTACCTATTTTGCCTATTAGCTGCTGCTCAAGGTCCAGGTTAACTTGCAAATAGACACTTCTAAAGTGTGCAACCAGGTTTAGCCTGAGAAGAAAGAGGTTAAAAGTGAAGAGGTAACGGGAAAAAAAGCAATCAGTTTACAGCTTTCTGCACTGGCGAGATACAGGGTCCCTGTTAAGACAGGTTTCTCTCAACCTTTTCACATTAATTCACAGCCCCAAAGGAAAAGCAGTGACCTAAGTAAGAATTCTAGACCTTGGTGCCCTGAAGGTCACCAGTTAAGGTCACCCTGAAGAGAATGTGGACTGGTCTACTGTAAGGAACAGCCTGGCTGGTCTTCACTGATGCTATGCTCTAGCTTGAACACTGTCTCAGCTAGCTGAACTTGAGAGATTTCTAAATCTTTCAAGGACATCAGAAACATTTTTGTCTGTAACAGAGCATTTATCTCTGTTACTGAAGAAAAGTCACCTTCCAAAAAAATTGCCTTGAAAGCCCACATCATGTGCACTAAAAAAAAAAAAGGAACATAGAACAGTAGTTTAAAAACACTCTTCCATTATATATAAGGAAAGTCAAGGTGAACTTTATGAAAAATAAAACCTTGATACCTACTTTTATAAAAATAATGCAAGCAATAAAGATATAATTTATTATATACTACATAATTACATAGCTCAGGCTATTTTAGGCAAGGAACTCAGATGCTTATTTCATACTGAGATTTATAAAACATGAATGATTTAGGAACACACATGGACTCTGAGCAACTAAAATGGTGACAACCCAAAGGCGAACTACTAACATCAGAAAAATAACAATGGGAGTTTTGAAGAAGTCTTTTACTCTCAAAAAAAAAAAAGTACAGTTCAATAAAAACCCATCTTTTAAAAATAGAAAGACAGTTATCCTTTTCAACTCGTGTTGATCTCCCCTTTATCACTGGAGATAGAATATATCACTCAGAAAGTCACCCTGAAGCTATAAGAAGCTTAGGGGGGAAAAAATTTAAACTTCAGGTGAGGATAGGACTGGGAGCCTATTAAGACAAAAAAGTAAGAGGTAAATGTTCAAAAAGTGTATTAGCAAAAAACTTGCAGTGGATTCAGGAACAGCCTTCAGTGACAAGAGAAAAGGAAAAGAAAGCCTTTTAAAAATCTAAGCCAGTGAAATTTTAAATGACACCCACATGACCCAGTTTACTTTTCTATTCAAAGAATTTTGATGCTATGTATCTATTTTTCTTTGGAAGATGTTCATGTCTAATATATTTTAAAAGTTTAAAGGTATGCTTTTACTTAAGCACACAATGGAACAAAACATCACTGAGGACAACCTTGGACCTGTAAACAAATTTTAATGGGTAAAAAAATATAAACATGGTGGAGAGGCAAATATATAAACAGCAAATGTGACGAAGAGTACAGGCATTTAGAAAAGGAAGACAACATTGCTGGATGGGGTGAGAAAGACACCAGCGATTATTCGTTTAACTTGGGATGTATCAGGCAGTGCACTAAAAATCCTTTTCAGGGGCACTATCCTCATGCAATCCTAACAACCTAAGGAAATAGGTCATTTTATCCCTATTTTTCAGATGAGGAAATGGGTTTAGAAAAGATTAACTTGCCCTGAACTACAAAACTTGCAAATCCAGGTCTATCAGACTGTAAAGCACATGCTCTTTGCACCACTTCAGTAAAGCAGTTAAAACATCCAATGCCTGGCCTCAGTCCAGACCAATTAAATAAGAATCTCTCCCGTAAGGACCCACGACACTGGGATTTTTTAAAGCACCTCATTTGATTGTAACATGAAGCCAAAGTTAAGAGCCACTGCAAAGACCTTCAAAAAACAAGTGGAATAGCAGCTGGGACATGCAGAACAGATAAGAGTCAAACAAGCAGAGAAGGGAAAGGCGTCCAACTTTTAGGGGAACACAGGACTGTGAGCATCAATGAAGCTGTGGAGGCAGAGCCAAGCCAGAGGTCATTCAGGGAGTCTCAGCAGGGCAGTGACTAAAAGGCCAGGGACAGTCAACTGGAACCTGTCTGCTGACAGCACAAGCAAGGTACAGGCCAGGAAGGCTGTGCTCACAAGACTACAATAAGAAAGGGGCACAACGTAATTTTTACAGCTAATGTGACAAAAGGGCTATGAATGTTAGGTAGATAAGAAATAAGAGTTGACTAATCTAAAGTAAATGGGCAGAGATACAAAGTACAGGAAGGCACGGATAATGAGCAGGGCTTGCTGAGCAATCAGACGCAGCACGGTGGTTGTAACCACAAACTCTGCAGTGATCCTTTCTAGCATTCACCATTCTAAGCCTCGATTTCCTCATTTAGAACATGGAGAAAATAATCATGTCATCTTGTCCACTTACTGGAAGGAATAAATGAGAAGATAATCCAAATAAAACAGACTTGGAGCAGCCATATTCCAGGAGTATAAGAAAATAGTACCCCAATTTTTTTCCTTCTTACCAGTACATCTTTAGATGGCCTTGATAACTTTAAAGACTTATAAATGTAGAATAGAAGCTTGGCCTGCCTGCTTAGTTTCTATTTTCAGTTACTCTCTTTATCAGTCCAAGCAAGTACCCAGGAAGCTAAGATGCAGCCATTTAAAGATGGAAATTTTTCCTTAATTGTAAGGTGGAATGTACCCCACCACCTGCAAAATGACTGTCATTTTACAGATGGTTACTGAATTTACATATTAAGTGATGGTACTAACTTTGCATAAATTATGTATTAAAATATACTCTTGTATGTCCTCAACTGGATTCTTTGAGACAAATATTCAGGAAACAAATCCAGTAATAAGAGTTGGTTAAACTTTCAATTATTCGTCAAAATAGGCCACACAAGATAAAGCTTGGAGTCTGTAAGATTTCCCATTTAACTTTTGTTTTCATATACCTTATTATGTCTTAAGATGATTTTCTACACACTTAGTGGGTAATCCTTTACCTAAGTGACCTTTAAACCCACACTCTGAATGGCAAGAAATTGCTTCCTTAATAATGTTATATTATAAAAGCTATCATACGCAGTCATTATGATAGAAACCTAAGTTGGTAACTAGAAAGGAACTTGGGTTCCTTCTCCAAGAAAATAAATACTCTTAATAAGAGGGGAAGGGAGGGTAGGAGGAAAGTTCAAGAGGGAGAGAACATTTGTATACCTATGGCTGATTTATGCTGTTGCATGGCAGAAACCAACACAATACTGTAATTGTCCTTCAATTAAAAATAAAAATAATTTTTTTTAAAAATGAGAGGACCCAACATGAGGAATAAAACAGAGTATAGACATAAAAAGGGCTAACTTCTACTGTTCAAGTCTACTGCTGTTGCTGCTAAGTCACTTCAGTCGTGTCCAACTCTCTGCGACCCCATAGACAGCAGCCCACCAAGGCTCCCCCGTCCCTGGATTCTCCAGGCAAGAACATTGAAGTGGGTTGCCATTTCCTTCTCCAATGCATGAAAGTGAAAAGTGAAAGTGAAGTCGCTCAGTCGTATCAGACTCTTGGTGACCCCATGGACTACAGCCTACCAGGCTCCTCCGTCCATGGGATTTTCCAGGCAAGAGTACTGGAGTGAGGTGCCATTGCCTTCTCCGGTCAAGTCTACTAAGTATAGCTTAAAAATTATTTTTAAAAAGATATTTGAAGGTGTTTTTAAAGAGCTGTGTTCTTTTAACCCTCTCGAGTGTAGAGACACAGGGCAACTCAGAGGAATGCAGGTCTCTAGAGTGAAGTAATTACTACATTAATTTTCCATTTCTGAAACCAGTTCTCACAGAGAAACACTATAACACCTTGGGTAACTCTAAGACACAAATAAAATGGTAGTTTCTGGAAGAAGGAAAAATGGCCTTGCAGCAAATGAGACGTTTTCTCCTAAATCATGCTTTGGCTAGAGAAGCACTCTGAGAGGCAAAGCGCCCTACTGCTGTTCTCCTGCTCTGTGCTGGACACAAAACAGAGATAACAGTTATAATGAACACCAGGAAAGATCAGAGAGGGAACCCTGAAGTTCACATTTCGTGGTGAGAAGAGTAGAGGAAAACACACACATACACTGAAAGGCCTGCCTGGATGAAACAACCAAAAATAGTTTTGGTTTTGGAATGCATTTTCTACTTAGGATTAATTTCAGGCATATCAGCTGCCCTGAGAGTTTACTTTCAAATAAAATGAGGCCACACTAAAAACTTGACTGATGGAAATGGGGTAATAGCCATCTAAGGCACCATCTTGTTCTCACAACTCAATCTCGCTAACACCTATAAACCTCAGCCCAAAGAAAGCTAGAAATCTTGTTGCGTTCCCCCAAGAGAAGAAAGTTAAAGCTTTGGCCCTCTCCTAGTTACCCTGAAGAGACAGGAAAGCAATAGTTACGTTAGGTTGGAGCCAATAACCACCAACTGGCTAGCTATCCATGTAAAAAGGTGCTAGTCATTTATCCCAGAGCTTTGATTTTATTGTCCTGTAACAGGATTCCAGTGTTCGTTCTGTCTCTAAGTTTGAAAACCAGTGTCTCACTAAGAAGTTGTGACTTGCAGATGTGTGCTCTGTTTCAGTACAGAAAAGAAAGAGAAGGCACCACAAACCTCACATCTCTTAACATTTCCAACAAAAATACCACAAATTCCACAATAAACACTTGACCTCTTGATGTTTTACAAGTAAAGGGGGCCCACAGGGTCTCGGAGCTGCACCCACACTTCAGCAGACGTTCGGGAAAAACACTGCCAAGACTCTCTTGACACCTGCGGCAAAAGCATCATGTCTCTTTTAAATACATGTGCTATTTAAGCGGCTTTAAAGCATAAGCACCATGCCTTTAAAAACAGTTTGTAAGAAGTCAGACTATAAAATTGAAGAGATAAGAAATCAATTGCATATCAACTGTCAAAAACCAAATTTAAAGGGTAAAGCTGGTCACAAACTGCTGTAGAGGGTGCAAGGGGAGGGAAACTTCACAATGGAAATGCCCAATCCCTTGCGTAGGAGCAAGAAAAAAAGTCTTTGACTAGTTGTAAAGATCAGAAAGTATTTCTCTTCTGCAATGAAAAAAAAGGCAAAGTATAGATCAGAAATGCAAGGAAAAGAGACTAATTTCTCTTCATCCCCGGAGGAATTAAATACCTTTACCCCCCTCTCCTAAAAATTCATAAGTCAAAGTCCTAACCCCCAGTGTGACTGCATATGGAGAGACAGAGCCCTTGTGCAGGTAATAAAGGTTAATGCAGTCATAAAGGTGGGTTGCAATCCAACAGCACCGTGGCCCCTCGAAAAGGAGGAAGATTCACCGGGAGCATACACTAGTTAACATCGTGTGAGGGGACAGTCAGAAGGCAGCCCTCTACAAGCTAGGAAGCAAAGCCTTCCCAGAAACCAGCCCTGCCATCACCTTCATCCTGGATTTCTAGCCTCCCAAACTATGAGAAAATACATTTCTTTAGTTTAAGCAACCCCGTTTGCGGTATTTATTCTGTTATGGCAGCCCAAGTAGACTGATGCAACCCCTCGGCTAATTCACTCTCTCCATTCTCTTTTTATTCCTAATGCTGCTGCCCAACCTTTATGGACTCTTGGCATCTGAACCGTGGGTGTGTATATGTGTGTACATCTATATGTCTCCACTAAACAATACCTCCTTACTTTTGAATTTACAACCATTAATTTTCCCCTCACTACGACATCCACCCTTCCATCTTCCAATTCCCAAAACGCAAGGGCGAGTCTTATCACCATATACACTGCTTACTGTTTTGTCTCCCCTCATCACCTACATTTCATCCCAACGCAGCTAACCTCAACTTCCCACGAACATCTCCCTCTATCACCTGCTGAAATACCATCAATTGCATACACACAGACCTGCATTCAAGGACCTCTCCAACTTTGGAACAACTTACCTGCCCTAATGTTTCCCTCCAACTTCTCATGCAGAAACCCTGCACATGGTCAAAATGAGCCAGCACCATCCTGTGAATCTCTCTTCAATTTTCCTTTTTTTTTTTTTTATTGTTACAAATTGCACTGTCCTCTCTGCTCTACTTCCTCTTTCTTAATGGTGGCTGGAAGAGAAGTTACCGAAGAAAATTACAGAAGAGGCTATGGTAAAACTTTCTGCTCCAAAATGCTGCTCTGTTTATATTATTCAAATAGGCTTTTAGCCTCAGCAAGGCATCATGCCAAGGTCTTTCACAAGACCTGAAAGACAGTACCATCCAATAGAAGAGAAATAATCAAATGTGATCATAAATTCCACATCATGTCCATGCATTTCATAATATATCCCAAGTATTTCTGGTTTGGGAGTAGGGAGGAGAAAACCCATGAGGTTTTAACTGGCCCTTGAAAATAGACTACATGCTCTACTTAAAGTCAATGATGCTTAACTTTCACAACACACAAAAATTTCAGCTCCGTATAAACAGGAAATGGGGGAGATCATACATAATTAAATTCAGAAAGTTTCCAAAGACTCCCCCTAAATCTTACCATCCCAGTAAGCATCACATAAGGTCTGTGGAGACCATGAGGCACCCACGAACTTGATCTCCAGGTTGAACTAGCTCCTCTCTCAAACCCACTGTTTTATTTCCCAGTTTAATTTCCACCTATATGCCAGCAACGAAACTTCTAATCAATAGTCTCTGTCAGATCTTCCTGATTTTCAATGATCCCTTCCCCTATCGACTCTTCAAAGAACTTCCCAGGCCTCATCAACCTTCTTTTCCTGAGGATATAACTGAGCTCCATAACCTACATTATTATATCTTATTGATTTTTATCATGTGAGTGACAAAAACAGTAATATACCAAGATTTACACAAAGTGAATGCCTGGCTCGTAATTTCATATGCACCAAAATAGCCTCTGTCCCACTCAGTGGACCTTCTCTTCCATACTCTCGTAACTGTTATTTTCTCCACTTTTTCACACACGCAAGCTCCTCACTATAAAAACTTCATGCACCTTCAAATCCCTCCTTCTCTTTAAAAATTACCCTGTTAACTTAGCATGCACTATCAATACAGACCCTTTTAAGACCCCACCAATAACTCCACTTGTAAGTGGTAGTTTTTATGTAGAAACCTAATCAGAGAAGAAACTTAAATCAGAAGAAACTAAGCGCTATTGCTCCATCCCAAATCAAAGTACCCTGCAGTCAGCAGTACCCAGAAATACTCCAGGGTCCCTCATTAGCACGCCAGGAGCACTCAGACTGCCCGAGGACCCTATCTTTCCCACGTTAACTGTGGCGTGAAAGGACAGAGAGGTGACACCAAGCAGAGCTACAATCTGGCTCCAGAGTCGGAAGCAAACTCAGAGTGTAACGTTCAGAGACTTCAGCGACTGTTTCAGGTTTTCTCCTTTCCTGGAACACCAGGGGCCCAGGAGGGCTGGGCCATCAGCTTCCCATCGAAAGGGGGAAAGAACCACCCACTTTCTACGACAGATTGACTGTTCAACACATGTACAGCAGGCCTCTCAAAGGAGAAAAGGCAAGCTGTCCTGCCAGAGAGCTTAAAAGCTCCTGAGGACAACATTTTTTTTTTTTAAAAGGTGACAAGATATATATCAACCCATACTGGATTGACAGCACCCTTTCTCAAATTCAGGACTTAATAAGATATCTTTCTGTTTTAAAAACTCCTATAATTTGAGACTTCCAAAATACCAATCCTCTTCAGATCAAAGAAATACATTTGTCAAACCAGACTATTAAAATTACACAAAGCTTGTACAATCAATCCCTAATGTTTAAGGAAATCATTTCAAAATTCATGTGGTTAAAGCTACCTAATCTTTTCAGTGCCAGCACATCAACTACTTGGCACTGCTCTCTAAAATCCAGGGACAATCCCTGACCAATGAAATACAGACAAAACATGACAAAGTAAGTATTAATATCTCCACCTTCTACTGTTACAATGATAAGCAGAGTCAGGAGTGTACTGGTAGGTACACATAGCTCCTAGAAAAATAATACTTAACGAAAGTTAAAATGACCAACAGTTCTCTTGAATCAAATTTTCTCTTATTTTTAGACACACGGAAAGCACATGCATGTGCATGCACGCACACACACACCCCTTACCTATCAACAGCTATCAAAATAAACTGCAGGAATAAAGTAACATTATCAGTCTTTAGATATTAAACACATTTCTAAGCAGTATTTTCAAACCCAACAACCTTGAAAATCAAATTAAGCCCCTACCTTCATACACCAGAAGAGTAATAGGCTCATGATTAAGTGTGTAATTTATTTGTTTACATTTTATATAAAGATTCCCAAAGAGTCCAAGATCCTACCCTACCAGTGACTACTTAAAATACTGAGAAGACAGAATTTTAAATATGGAACAATAAAAAGTTCATAATCTTTAACAGCATATAAAATTACCCCAAAGAGAACGGGACACGTATAAAATAAGAAACATCTTACACAGAGCAGAAATTTCCAATTGCCAGTATTAGGAAGACATTTAAAATATCAAGATTCCATGTATTTAAGAAAAAAATCCCTTTGTTCATTACAAAGCTTACACAAAAATAAGACATTTAATGCCAACGTGTCTCCTTCCTGAAAGCTGATTTACTCCAAGGAAGGCGTTCCAAGACTTAAGCAATAGTTTTCAACACTGACTCCTCTTCACAACCTGCTGTGGCACCACCACCTCCTTATAGACTGGGGGAAACGCTTAAATGGATGCTTAACTGACTTACTTGATCTCAGTATTTTTCCCCATCACATTGTGGAATATCATACAAAGGAAGTGTACTCTTTTTGGTCCTTGGATTTTTCTACTTAGTCTTAATTTTACAAGAACCGAAACTACAAAGAGTAAAATACTTCAGCAATCCAAGGGAGACTGTCAAGCGTTTCAGGTCCTACTACAGGAGTGTCTAATACAAAGCCTGAGTGTTCTAAGGGTGAGGAACGGAAAAGCAGAAGGCTGGTTCAAGCCCTGGTCTCGGGGTTCCACTGGGTTATTTTGGTTCAGGTTACAAATGTGGAAGCTCATTACATATAAAAGCTCTCAGTTCCAATAAGCTCTGGATAACTTGCTATCTCCATTTTAAAAGAATCTTCATTCACAATTACCATCCATTCAAAGAGTGATTTGACCCATACTCTGTCCTCTGAGACATTACATAAAAGGACTCTCACCTACTCAAAAATCAATCTTTTCAATTAGATGAAAACTTAATGAAAGCTGAGATCATTTTGATACAAGCAAATACTGCCAAATGGCAAAAACAGCTTCACACTCTAACAGTAAATCTACAAAGTTGCCAGATTATAATTCTGCTACATAGTCATTATGGTCCAAAGACCTCTGATTTCCCTCACTGGGCCAATGATTTCCGTAAGAAAGATGTTACAGGGAGCCTTGACACTACCACAGTCAATTCTACTTACATATTTGGCTCCCTGAACAGAAAGGCATTTACTCACAATTCTATAATTAAGTCTCTTCAAAACAGAGTACTGTCGCAAATACGCAAAAGGTATTCTGTGAGTAACTACACTTGCATAGATTTCCCTACTGATTCAATTTCATAATCATAGAATACAATAGAGGGATTGAATTTAGGCTTGCTTATCCACTCACTTTAACCCCATTCTCCCTAGCTGAGTGAATCAAGTAAGGATGCATTTGACAGCAACCCACAAAGGACAAGGAATACGATAATGGAGAGTAAAGCTGGCTGATGTAGAGACCAACCCACAAGCATGACATAGTAGCCAATTTAGCCTAAGTGGGCACAGGTTGAATTAACCTGACCTTTATGCTTCAATGTTCTGACTGTTATACAATGGACACTAACTGCCCAGCTGAGTCCTAAACTGCTAACAGTAAGATTAAATGGCTTAAGATTTGAGACAAAAATGAACCAAAATCCAGACTAAATCCTACTTTCTGCTTAAACCCAAAAATGAGCCTTCATCTTTTTTTTTAAAAAAAGCATTTTCCCACAATACAAACCAACAAAAGCGCTTTGCAAAGAGAATTATTTTCTGAAAATGATTAATTGAATTGTAAAATATAAGCAACCCAAAGTATACGTGTGAACCCTGAGTTTAAGACCCTGATAGGAGCAGTGTAAATAGAATTTGTAAGTCATCTTTATGTTATTCATATAAATGAATATGAATTTATATGAAAAACCCAAAGCAATCCAAAGTATATGTGTGAACCCTGAGTTTAAGACCCTGATAGGAGCAGTGTAAATAGAATTTGTAAGTCATCTTTATGTTATTCATATAAATGAATATGAATTTATATGAAAAACCCAAAGCAATCCAAAGTATATGTGTGAACCCTGAGTTTAAGACCCTGATAGGAGCAGTGTAAATAGAATTTGTAAGTCATCTTTATGTTATTCATATAAATGAATATGAATTTATATGAAAAACCCAAAGCAATCCAAAGTATATGTGTGAACCCTGAGTTTAAGACCCTGATAGGAGCAGTGTAAATAAAATTTGTAAGTCATCTTTATGTTATTCATATAAATGAATAACATAAATTTCATATAAACTTATAATTCATTTAATTTCATAAAAATCATATAAATCACACATAAAGGAAACCTGAATGCCAGCACTAGGATTTAGGACAGTGTTATGGGGCAGGGGCGGGGGGATGATCAGAGAAGCGGGGGAGATGTCAACAGAATTAATAAAAGATGGGCTGAGAGGAGATGAAAAAGGCAACATGCCTAGGATTTAGGGTTACCAAAAACACGTGAGTGAATAAAAACTATGGGCTAAGAAGTCATTGATCACGTTAAAGGAATAAAAGAATATTTGGCTAGTTCACAAAGGGAATACTACATCTGAGAAAGAATAGATAACCTGAAATGTCTGAAAGTGCTTGAAATCTGTTCTTACAGCCACCAACAGCCAAGGAAGGTTTCCAGCAGGCGTGACAGCCAGAGCTGCCCTTTACCTGTCTTTTGCCAAGGTTCTAACTCAAATGTGCCTAAATCCTACAGAGCTATTTTTATCCCAGGAGATGGTTCATAAAAATCAACGCTGAAAAGGTTACAAAAGTAGAACAGTACTCCCAATTGATCCACAATTTAGGTCTGAAACCTGGGCCCAGAGAACTCTAGCATGGTTAGAATTGTGCACTCGGAAGCCAGTCTGCACGGGTTCCAATTCTAGCCCTCCCACTCTGTGTCTCCGGGTCAGTAACTTACAAACCTCTCTGGGCTGCCATTTGTCATCTGCAAAACTGGTGAATCTTGTGTGTGTGCACCTCAGAGTGCTGAGCACTGGAGTGAAAGAATGAGGACTGCTTACAATAATGCCGAGCATCGAGAAGAAGCCTCCTAGTGAATTTGAGACAACCACTTCTACTGTGCCACACCCTTCTCACATCTGACCAAAGTTACCTATAAAAACAGTTCCTATAAAATGGAAGCCTGTTGATCCAGGAGCCTTTGTAGAGGAGTTTATGTCAGAGGACAGCATGAGGAGACAGACTTTTCTGTTCCTATTCCCCTAAAACCACAAGCCAAAGGCTATATAACCAGGTGAACATTTCCTCTTTCAATATGTCTCACACATTTTCCCCTCTCAATGGCTTAAAATGGTTCCCAGGCACACATATGTAATTAAAATTCATTATCTTAAAAGACTGCTTTAGGAAACCCAGCAATCAAATCTGCTATCATCTTTTTTTATGGGTAGATATAATTACAACCTAATAGGCATCATTTAATCAAGACTTAACAATTGGGTTCTTAAATCCAAAACTTGATCATTTTCTTCCTTGATAGGTGCACAAAATATTCTCCCAGGTGGTGGTCACGTAAAGTGAAGGGCAGAAGAACTATTAAAACCCTTATCATAATGGCCTTCTAAAATGCTAATTATTACCCAATTATGACAGACATAATCTGAGAATAGAGAGCATAACACAACCCAATGCAATCTCATAACAGCTTTTTAAATTTTTCACCTCCATCTCTAAACAACAGCCCACAAAAAGCCCAAAATAGAAGGTAGTATCTCACTCTCACCTAGTGCTTTCCGAACAAGAAAACAAAGTCACTGCTAACGGCATTCAACCCTACCCTGGTTCTGACATCAGCAAATCAGGCCCTCAAAGGAGGAGCACAACCCTATGCTTGTTTCCCACCCCACATTTTAGACATAAGAAACAGAGACGCTAAGAACTGGTACCCTCCTATGACATTCAGGATCAAACTCAGGCTAGAACCCAAGTCTCTTCCAGTTTAAAAAAAAAAACAACGCGTTTTGTATTCTACCCCACTGTGTGGATAGCTGAAATTCTGAGGCCCTACATTTTCAAGCCCGATAGCTATGTCTCTTACATCTAATTACAATATCCATCCCCATTTCCAGCTAAATAAGATTAATTCTTAGTCACTGATGCTTAATAGCAACTCCTGCTACTCCCAGCAGCCAACATCCTAGTTTGAAAGGGATGCAGATCACTAATTAGTGCATCATCTATTGAGAGCCTGTAATTGCCTTACCACACCCAAGTCCCTTCTGGCTAGACTAAGCTTCTTCACAGCCCTAAAACACCCAGCAAGAGACACAAGGTTGGCCAAAAATCCATAAAGAATTAGAAAACCCTGAGAGGACTCTATTTATCACCAAAAAGAAATTTCATCTCTTCAGTTTTCCTTTCTTTTTCCTTTCTCAAAAAGCTACGAGAGGTCTCCTAGCAGATCTATACCAAGCCTGTTCCTTTAAACTTACTTGTCCAAGGACTCTAGTGCAGAGGACACAAGTGATCTTTACGCAGGATTCGAAGCCTTAAATTTCTCCTAAAACAATCTCAGTATCTTTGGTTTTCCAAAGAATTCCAATTCAGGAACGAAAAAAGAAAACACCTACTGTTTGGGGGAGGGGAGCATCACTATAGCATCCCAGTTAACCTTCTGCCACACGTAGCACCACTATTTCCGTTTTGTAAGTCAAACTTACAGGCTTAGAGAGGTTGGTTACTTAAATAAGGACCCTGAATTCCTAACCTTAGGTGTAACAATCAAGCTCTGAAATGGGAGAGTTCATATTTCTCACTCTTAGCTTTTCTAACACTGGCAGAAATAACCAGGTTGTCAGTTCCTACACGGGTCACCTCCAACCCCAGAAGGTGCAGCCAAAGAGCAGCTCTGCCAAGGTGGTATGAGCACGTGTGCTGCCTCAGCCTCTCAAGTCGTGTCCAACTCTGTGAGCCGTGGACTCCAGCCCGCCAGGCTCCTCTGTCCATGGGATTTCTCAGCCAAGAATACTGAGGTGGGCTGCCATTTTCTCCTTCGGGGGATCTTCACGACCCAGGGATCGAGCCCGTGTCTCCTGTGTTTCTTTACCACTGAGCCACCAGGGAAGCCCTTATATATGAGCAGGCCTCAATACCAAGTGACTCTGAAACCTGCAATTCAGCTTCTCCCTAGCCTCTCTCATTCAAGGGTAACTTGAAATGGACTGAAGCCCCATTCAGTTTCTTAAAAAACTAAGAATGAAATTTTAAAGCACCTTTCAAAGGGCCTAGGTCCCCATCCTGACTAATGGTAACTTCTTGTGACCTAAGGTGTGAGAATGAAAAGCTACTTCAGATGACTTGTCTGTGAGCGTAGAATCAGTCTAGAATCCTTTTCAGCAAATGAATCTACAAAATTTAAAAAACTCAACTTACTTAGTTACAGTAACAACTTAAAACTAATTTTTAAATTTAGTTTGGAGAAACATATCACATTTGAAATTCTTACTCCAGTACTAACTTAGATCTGTATTCTTTGGATGTGGGTGCCTTCAAGGGCAATGAGTATGTTTCTTAAATCTCTTCAAAGGATCTCATTCTCATTTACTAAGCAGAGGCCACGGGAAAGCTAGCATTAACATGCTCTTCCGAAGGAAGAGCACCTCATTTGGGCTTTTACACACTACATACCAGGAAAAGAGTTGGCCTCAGTTTCAAGCCAAAATATCATGAACTGTATAGCACCCTTTTCTTCCTTCCAATTATCTCATTTCCTTTCCTTTTGGAGCTGTATAACACAGATACAGGTGTCCTCCAGACTTTTTTTTTTTTTTTTCAAAAATTTACCTGTAGAGACACCATTACCCTGAGACTCCAGGAAGGATGAAATATAAAAGCCCAAATGACATACAAAGGCAGCACTACTGGAAAGTTCCAAATTTAAATATATATGAGTGTGTGCCTGCATATAAAATAATATTAACTGCAACCTTATTTCTTTTTAACCTAGGCAGAAATTTTGTCAGACTGATTTCATTTTTATAGCTACAGAGATTTCCAAAATAAAAAAGGAACTAATACTTCTTGTTTGGAATTTTGTGTTTGAAAGGAAATAAAAGTTTCACTGTCATTCATTCAACAAATACTAACTAAGCTCTGTGTTCACGGAACCATCAGAACATACAAGTGTCATGTTGTCCTCAGGGACTTCCGAGTTTTCAGAGAAGTAAGTTTCTTGCAACCTGAAACTCCAAAATATCAATAAACCTCACCACCACCCACCAGAGGTATCCTAGCAAGGGGACTCTGGTTTTAAACAGAAATCAACACCATTAAGAATGCTAGACAATGCTGGTATGGATTTTTCTTATTAGCTAAAAATAAGCTTTTTAAAAAAATTAACATGTAGTTGATACACAATATAAGTCACAGGTGTTCAACACAGTGACCCACAAATTTAAGTTATGCTCTATTTATAGTTATTACAAAATATTAGCTATAATCCCCGTGTTGTACAATATATCCTTGTGGTTTATTTTATACACAGCAGCTTGTACCTCTTTAACCCACTACCCCTACACTGCTCCTCCCGCCGCCCCTCCCCACACTGGTAACCATTAGTCTTTTCTATCTTTGAGTCTGTTTTATTTTTTATTATAGTCACTAGTTTGTTGTAATTTTTAGATTCCACATATAAGTGGCTATTTCCTGATCACATCCGGGTATATGACGGCCTCAA
>NW_011494898.1:2106261-2109088 GCF_000754665.1 Bison bison bison
GACGGCCTCAATAAATGACAACATAACGTCCAGGAATTTGTCATGCAAATTAAAATCCAGGAAATGTCTAACTGAACAAATTTGAAACTTAAAGAAATTAATTCTATCAGGATATTAAATGAATGTGGTATTACAAAAAAGTAAATGGGCACCACTTCACCACCACCAGCCCCATTTTGCTTTTCAAAGGAAGGGACTCTGGTGCCATTCTCTTCTCGTGAGGACCTCAGCAACCTGGAACGGGCAAGCAGAGCCCTGCCTGACACAGTGGTTTGGAGGACATCTCACCTTCCTCCAGTCCTATGACTAAACTGGGGGGTAAATAAATGCAGTGGGAGGTTTAAAAAAACTGCAGGTGTGTTCAACAGCTGACAAAAGAGGTTAAGATTCTATATACACCCACAGTACCATTTAGTCAATTTCTATTTAAGAAACAAACTAGGACAATGAAGCCAACGCAGGAAAAAGAAAACGCTTAGGTGAGGTGCTCCAACGTGCATTTTAGCTCACGTGACCTCCCACGGCGCTCCAAACGTGCACATAGATGTGTGGCCATGTGTGTGTTTAGAGGAAGTGTTGCGAGCACTATAAAAAAATGAATAACTCATGGAACATTAGTGCTACAAGGGACTTCTGAGAGCTAGTCACAGCTTCAAGTTTTAGGTAAGGAAAATAAGAACCAGTCTTTGGACCAAGGTAAAACTTGCAAGTGACAGACCTGGTTACACCATTTAAGGCTTCGATTCCCAGCACAATCTCAACTTTCCATTATCCTAATATCATGCCTTTATTCTTAAATTTGCACTTTCGCAGGAAACATGACTGTCCATGAATACCCATGATACAGATTCTAAATTTTCCTTTAAGGCTCAAATAAGCCTTGCCCTATTTGTCCCAGGAAGACATTAGCCCAACTCAGCAGTTCGTGCTCCGGGAACCTCCGAAGGTCTCAGGGACCTTTTCATAGATTCAGGAGGTCAAAACAATACCTTTTCTTCTCCCATCCTCTCATAAGCATACAGCAGAGCTTTCTAAAAGTTACATGATATGTGATAGCTGCTTCTACATTCAGGCCGGTGCAATGTAAGAAAACAGCTGACTTCTATTAAGCTTAATTAAAGAAATGAAAAAAAAGTAAAAGCATGCCATTCTTACCACTACTATTTTTGTTTTAGAAAAATACACATATCTGTCATTTTAAAAATGTTATTTTTGTTAATACTACTGGATTTTTTAAGCTAAATATCTATGTTTATCTTTCTCATCTTAATTTTTAACACAATAAAAATATTAATATAACATAACTTACATGAACAAAATGTCTTTTCAGTCCTCAGCAGTTTAAGTGTAAAAAGAGGTCCAAAGAAAAAAAGTTTGAGAATCTCTGGTAAGTTTGAGAATCGCATGCTAAGTAAGTTTTCTTCCATGGTGAATTTTTATAGCAAATACAGATAAACCTTAGAATGATATCCTATAGCTCTCCTTATCTTCCAAGAGATGTTTCTCTAGCCCTGGGACTATGTAAACTACTTCTTATCCCAGTACTTACTTTAATCAGTTCAACTTTCTTTGATACAGAATTGCTGCTGCTGCTGGGGCTAAGTCGCGTCAGTCGTGTCCAACTCTGTGCAACCCCATAGACGGCAGCCTACCAGGCTCCCCCGTCCCTGGGATTCTCCAGGCAAGAACACTGGAGTGGGTTGCCATTTCCTTCTCCAATGCATGAAAGTGAAAAGTGAAAGTGAAGTCGCTCAGTCGTGTCCGACTCCTAGCGACCCCATGGACTGCAGCCTACCAGGCTCCTCCGTCCATGGGATTTTCCAGGCAAGAGTACTGGAGTGGGGTGCCACTGCCTTCTCCGACAGAAATGCTACAAAACCATGATAGAGGAACCATGAATGTAATCTCAGAGAAGACACTTTATAAAGCATCATAATAAGGTATACTTCATGTTGCATACTTACTTCGGCTTAGACAATACTAAGTGTATACAATATACCAGATGGTCATTTTCCATTTGCTAAATTCAACCAGAGTCAGGCACCAAATGACATTCTACTTTCCTCCAGAAACCCTGCTCCTTCCTCACTAAGGCTGCTTTTGCTGTGGCAACCGACATCTTTTACTTCCATTTTCCTCATCCTGGGCCATCCTGCAACTGTCCCCAATCTGGTTTCTCTCTAGCTTTCATCCCACTATGCCCACAGTCCAAAGGCCTTAAGCTTAAACACCCTACACCACATAGAGAGGGGAAAACATTCCTTCCTGAGTTTCAAGGCTCTCTGGAAACTTAACCACCCTCTAATAGTCAAAACCGTTTCCTCAATATGGGAGCATGTTATGCTTAATCCCCTTTTGTCTGAGGAAAAGAGTCTTATCTATATAAAACCTCCCCAAAGTGTTACTCACATCTCCGTAGTTTCACAAACCTTTTCCCAACGAAGTGGCAGCCCTCACCAAATCGCCTCTCCCACAATCAGCTCATCACATTTCCTGATGATAGGCTGTCCACTAGACTTAACCTAAGGAGAGTATCCACATCCAACTTTTCCTGAACTCCCAAAGACCTGGCACAAAGCCGGGCTCTCAGAGGCACGAACCACTAATGAATAGTTGAGATGCAGAGAATACTGAAAATCTGCTAAAATGCTTTCAAAAATACATGAGGGATTATTTTCTGCAGTAATTAGTAACTACACATTAATGTTTTTGCAAATTAGATATATATATGACACAAAGACTGTTAACTGTCGTACACTGTAAAATGAAAAAAAAATATAATCCTTCCAACACACACACCAGAGGTTAACAGTTTCATTAAAAATCT
>NW_011494898.1:2109188-2120033 GCF_000754665.1 Bison bison bison
CTGAACATTTTCAAAGCCAATATAAACATAAACAAGCACAGGTGAAGAAAGCAAATACTTCTGTACATCCACAGAGGTAGATCATCCTGTAACTGTCTTTGCAACTTGGTTTTTAGATCTAAGTATCAGACATACGAGAATGCTTTCTTTAGGACAGCTATAAAGTGGTCTCTTCGTAGCTGCAAGGTAATGGTTCTAGGATCCCCAAAGATACCAAAATCCTGAGGATTCCCAAGCCCCAAGGTCAGCCCTTCATATCCAGTCTCAGTTCCGTATCTACAGATTGTAAACACATTATACAGTCCACAGTTCATTGAATCCACAAAGGGGCTGACTATAGGAGATGTGCCCAAATTTATATAACGGATCCCCTGATAAATACCCAAGGCTTTACCTATTTCAAACACTTGCAATAAATACCCTACACAAGAAAGCAAAAATACAAAGACAGAAATTGTTGGTTCATAGTCAATTTATATCTTTAATTATGCTAGTTGCTGCCAAAAAGCCCTCTAAAGTTCTATCAATTTACAATCCCACCAAGACACTGCCTGCATTTTTAAAAATGAAGTGGAAATAATGCAGCAATGTGGAGAGGGAACTGGGAGAAGGAAAAGTATGTCAGGAACCAGCAGTGGGTGGAGAGTTACCAACTGCTGACACTATTCCTAAGACATCTGACAGCATCTTTACTGTAAGTCCCACATGTATAAAATGAAGGTGCTGGTCAACACTGTGGATAAGAGCCCCTCCAGCTCTGATTTTCTCTGTGTTCTTGAATTTGCTGTAAATAACAAATGCATATTCTATCTGAAGACAAAACACTTACTCTCCTGGGCTGCCCAGAAATAAGCAAACAAGCGCTGGGAAAGTCAAATTGTTGCACTGGGAGAGTAAATGCTCTGATAAAACCCCTGCTAGGAATTTTAGAATGGAAGTGAAATTGAGACTGGAGGAAATGGCCACCTAAGAGGAAAGACAAAAAACCACTTCAAAAACAACAAACAAACAAAAAAAGGATCATTTTAATCATCTGGAGGCTTTCCTAGTCAAGACAAGCAGCATCTCAGGAGAAGAAATGCAGCTAAATGGCGATCACAAGGGACAACCACAGCACCCTGATGGCTACTAATTAATAAAAAGTCACACACATCCCTTTCAAGTTTACCATTTGAAAGAGTGGATGTAAACAGGAGATATGATTTGCTATGCTAAATAAAAGCCGTCATTAACAAGAAGTGACAGGATCACAACCCTGCTGCTGATGAACTGCCAGCATACCAGGGGCCTCCAATGAAGGGCTGCCCGTTTAACATATTGCAGTTTTCAAATGAGTCGCTTTAGAACAAACAGTCCTATGTCACGGCAGGCCTGCAACATACCAGATGGAGCTGCTGCTGTACCCAGGACTGTGTGTGTGTCTGCTCACCAAGCGCGCACCTCAGGAGTACCCAGTCCAATAACCTTTCTTAAGATGAGCCTTCCTTGATCAAAGCTTCCACCTTGGACCTCCGCATCTCTGCTTCCAAAGACTCAGTGCTGAGCAGAAAGCAGTCATTTTCCCAACAGCCAGAGGAGGTTTCAAACTGCAAGACCAGCCTGGCAGTCATCCCTGGAGCCTGCCTCCTTACTTCTGGCAAACACAGCCACCTCAGTTCAGTCCTGAAGCAGTGATACTTTTTTTTAATACAGCATGCTTTGAAGCTATATAAAAGAGGTCATAAATACATGTAAAAGGCATAATCTCAGTCATGTCAAAGTGGCTGTAGAAGCACCACACCAGGTCTTTTCCTGTGTGCTCCAAGTAAACTGTTAAACTTCCCAGCCAGGAGAGTGCAAAGAGAACTGGGAAAGTCGTAATTATTCACAGGAAAGGATGAAGAGAAACGGCACTGTTACTTTAATATTTTAAGATGACTTTTAGTCTTATGTACTATCCAGCACTTAAAATACTTTTGTGTAGTAATGATTAATGTCTATAAAAAACCTCAAAATGCTCAGTTCAAACATTAAGAATTTTGATTAATCCCAACTGGTCAAATATGTATGTTATATACAGCAACTTCTCAGTAGTCTGAGTACCAAGGCTGAGTATGCCTTTAAAAAAATTAAACTTATACGCAGTACTTTTGGCCTGTATAATTTTAAAATTTATTTTTAAAATACAGGATCTACTATGTTCAAGGAACAAAGCTGTAGAACACAACCACTGACCTCAGGGAGCTTCCAATGGAGCTGAACACATTAAGTAAGTGTCCTAAAAATGCAAACTCACTCAAAGAGCCGTTAAGAACAAATCTATACTCAAGGCAATGGGAAACTGTTACCCCCAAATCCACTTCCATCACCAGCCCCTTAACTCTCATGCTTGCAGTTCATGTAATGCAGGAAGTAACATTAGAATTCAGACAAATTTAACTTCATGAAAATTAAAAACTATTGTGAATCACGACATGATCAATAGAGTAAAAAGGCAACTTACAGAATGCAAGATTTGTACATCATCTATAAAAAATTAATATCCAGAATACATAGACACACTTAAAACTCAACAAGAAAACAAAGAATCAAATTCAAAAATGGGCAAGAGATTTGAACACACATTTCTCCAAAGAAGATCTGCAACTGGTTAAGCACATGAAGAGATACTCAACATCGCTTGGGCTTCCCTGGTGGCTCAGCAGAAAAGAATCCACCAACAATGCAGGAAATGAGGGCTCGATCCTTAGGTGAAGAAGATCCCCTGGAGGAGGGCATGGCAACCCACTCCAGTATTTTTGCCTGGAGAACCCCATGAACAGAGGAGCCTAGGGGCTACAGTCACGGGGTCGCAGAGTCAGACACAACTGAAGCAACTGAGCACGCGTGCACAACATCACTGGTCATCAGCGAAATGCATCCCTGGGTTGGGAAGATTCCCTGGAGAAGGAAAAGGCTACCCACTCCAGTATTCTGGCCTGGAGAATTCCACGGACTCTACAGTCCATAGGGTCGCAAGGAGTCTGACATCACTGAGCGACTTTCACATTTCACTTACACCTGCTAGGATGCCCACTATCAAACGAAACAAAACAAAAAAAAATAATAGTTGATGAGAATTGTTGGTGGGAATGACATGGGACAGTTATTGTGGAAAACAGAAAGGTAGTTCCTCAAAAAATTAAAAATAGAATTACCATATGATCCAGCAATTCCACGTTTGGTATACACTCAAAAGGATTACAATTCAAGCCTCAGAGACATTCATACACTCATGTTTGTAGTAATATTATTCACAATAGCTAAAATGTGGAAGCAACACAAGTCTTCACCCATAGGTGGATAACAAAATGTTGTATATATGGACGATGGAGTATTCTTCTGCTTTAACTAGTATGGAAATTTTTACACATGCTACAACACAGATGAAACTTGAGAACATTATGCCAAGTAAAACAAGACAGGCACAAATACTTAATGATTTTACTTACATGAAGTACTGAAGAGTAATTAAAATTATGAGACAGAAAACAGAATGGTGGTTACCAGGGCCTGGAGAGAGGGAGGAATGAAGAATTAATGTTTAATGGGTACAGAGTTTCTGTTTTTCAAGATGAAAAGAGTTCCAGAGGTGTATGGTGCTGCTGGTTGTCCAAAAATGTGAGTGTATTTAATGCCATTCAACTTTACACTTAAAAATGATTAAGATAGCCAATTTCATTATGTAGATTTTATCACAATTAAAAAACTGAAAAAAAAAAGTGGAGAAAAAAACAGGAATTCTCTTCTAAGCTAAAACTTGTTTTACTTCTATGTTCCCTCAATCAACAGTGGGGATTATTCGTGTGTCATTTCACTGACATCAATCTCCACCTAAAGAAAAAAGGACTAAGATCTGAAAGCTTTGATGAAATAAGATCCAACTAGAAAAAAACAATTCTAGATGATGTAAACTACAGGGGTATAAATGTTTTGATTACCTTCCAAAGGACCACACAGTATTAAAAACAAGAGAAAAACAACTGTTTTAGCCAGCAGAGTTCACGTCTCTGAGGAAACCAATGAGTAGAGAACACACTCTATGTGGAACAAACCTAGATGTCCATGGACAGATGAATGGGTAAAGATGATGAGGTTCATACATACAATGGAGTATGATTCAGCCATAAAGAGGGACAAACAGGTCAGTTCTAGTGAGGTGAGTGAACCCAGAGTTTGTTATACAGAGTGAAGTCAGAGAGAGAAAAACAAATACTGTGTATTAACACATATGTATGGAATCTAGAAAAATAATACTGATGAACTTATTGCAGGGAAGGAATGGAGATGCAGATGTAGAGAACAGACTTGTGGAGGCAGTGGGGGAAGAGAGAGTAAGAGCAATCGAGAAAGCAGCACTGACATGTGTACAGTATTGCGTGTGAAATAGACAGCTACTGGGAAGCTGTTATGTAACACAGGGAGCCCAAGCTGGCGCTCTGTGATGACCTAGAGGGGTGGGATGGGGGGAGGGAGGCTTAAGAGGGGGATATATATACATATACATATGTATAATATAGGGGATAGATATATATGTCTGATTCGCATTCTTGTATGGCAGAAACCAATACAACATGGTAAAGCAATTACCCTCCAATTAAAAAAAACAATATACTCTAGTAAATACAATGCTCCAATAGGTAGGTAAGACATTATTTTAAAATACCATGCTATAAGTTTATGGTACTGTTCTGATGATGTGTGCGGGAGAGGAAATAAGCCACATGGAGAATTCACTTCCTCATTTCTTTTAACCTCTTTTTCTTCTCTTTTTCTAATTACCTAGAGCAATTTCCCAGACTCTACAATCAATATCTTACAAACATACACAGCCCTTTATGATTAAGGGACTGGCCAAAAGACATTCAGGTCATTTTAAGAAAAAAGGTGTTTCCCAATAAATGTCTTCCAAGGTTTCTACAAAAAAACTGCCAAAGTTCTTCCATCCCAACAAATGTTTCAAAGACAATTTCAAAATAATATGGTACTTGATTTTAGCTCAAATTTAAATGCATACTGGGAGGAACACAGTACTGTGAAGTAACAGGGTGGGTTCCCTTGATCTAGCACAGGGATTCTATAAAAGATTCTATAAAAGGAATTTATATAAAAGAGATTCTACAAAGTTTATTTATAAATTAACCAAATAATTCAAACCATGACAAATGATAGTTTTGGGCAAGTTGGTCCAGTCCTTTAGACCAAGCAGAAAGCTTAACAAACATTCCTCTTTACAGTTTTTATAAATGCAATCTTTATACCAGAAAAGTATTATCAAATAATGTTGATAAATTACACTTCAAAACTGGGTAAGACAGCATATTTTCAAAACCACGAGTAAAGAGAATAAAGGATGCAGACTATGCAGATAACACTGCCGGACGGACGTGGCAGTGGTTGTATAGGTTATAGTGCGAAAACTGTCCAATTACTGTATACTTAAGAACAGATTTTTGGTGAGATATAAACTACTAATACATCAGATCCAGGATTCAAAGTTCACCATGAATTTAACAGGGAGAAGAGAGTTCAACTTCAGGACCCCTTTCTATTCTAATATTCTAATGCCTATGAAATTAAAAAAAAAAAAAGTCTGCTTTTGTGGGAGTAAGGCAGGAAGATGGGGGATGGAAGATAAGGTTAGCAAATGAACTTCCCTGACCATCCACAGAGTTAGGCACCCCAAAGACTCTTTCCCTGTATAGCACAAGTCACAATTCTAAATAATAATTTCCAGAATTATTATTATATGTCTCCTCCTAAACTCTGAGTTTCATGTCAGCAAAGACTAGATCACATTCACCACTATGTCTCAATATCTAAGGTAGTGTGTGGCATACAGTATGAATCAAATGTTTATCAAGTAAATGAAACTGAGGAAACTAAGATATTTTCACATATAAGCTGGAAAAATAATTGTTTTTAAACTACTGCAGAGCAAAAGAGGTTGATCAACAATCCAAGAAAAATGGGAATGAATAAGAAATCAAGACGACAGCAAAATATCCTTAAGGTCAGGAGGACAGGCACAACATAACCATAAAAATTTAAATCCTATAAAGCTACGGGTCCAGAGCAAAAAAAAAAAAAAAAAACTTCTAAAGTTTTAAGAAGCCAGTTTTTAGCAAAAAAGTATAGTGGACTTTTTCAAATACCCATGAGCTATTTAATAAACCGTCAGCAAATTTGCTTCATTTCTTTACACAATAAGAAACAGGAAATCATCACAGGGAATGGGGAAGAGAAAGAAGCGCCAGTCACAATAAAAAAATTCCATAAGATAAAGTTCCATAAAGATTCTTAGGGAAATTCAATATAAAATGCCCAAGACCTGATCACAAGTCCCCTGGCCTCTTTATGTTTTTTTAGTGTCTCAGAGAACTGGCAACTGTAGACCACTTTCACTCAAAGTCTTTGGTAGTGAAGGCAAACTTTAAAATAAACCTAGAGAAATTAAGAAGTAGGGGGTATCTAAATAGGCAGTATTCAAGTCAAAGTTGAGGACTGTGGTGTCCTCTACAATTAAGTGATTTTACAAAAAGCTATTCAGCTTTGAATTCTCAATACCTATCTTAACTTCTGCTTCATCTTGTGATGTCCTAAATATGGCTAAACAGTACGGAGTACCCTTGGCAGGATTCCACCTGACTGCTATGCTATACTTTCGCTGTGTACATAGCCCGTTGGGCCAATTTTACACCAGAGACACTTGCTTGAAATATGTAGAGACAGTTTTAATTTTTTTTTTTTCAGATTTCCAACAGCTTCACAGAGCACAAGGATAATATTTACAAGTTTGAAAAAGTAAAATATACATAAGGATAAGAAACCAAGAAGCTATTCTATTCTCCAATACTGTGATCGAAAGATACATCACTAAGCTTCCCAGCTGTAAGAGAAATAAAAATCAGTACATTAAGTGGACATATTTATGAGATTCAAAAACATGTAAAAATTGTACATAAAGGATTTGAGGAAACATGGTATTAGTTAAAACAATATTTTTTGCTAAAATTTCCTCAATGTGATTAAAACTTTAATAATTCATGGTTTACCTACAGATGCAAATAAAACTTTCTCAATTGATAGCTTTTTTTAAGTACTACCTGGCGTGCTGCGATTCATGGCGTCACGAAGAGTTGGACATGACTGAGCGACTGAACCGAACTGAAACAAAAACTTTCTGAATTTCTACTACAAGTAGCACACTAGGTGCAAGAGATAATAAACAAGACAGATGTCCCCTTTCAAGGGAAAAACAAAAAGATTATCTTGAATCTGTATTCTTCTCCATCAACCCTCCCTCCAATTGGATTTTCTAAATTAATTTGGAGAACCAAGATAAATCAGTAACAATCTTTACTGGGTAGTTATTTTGTTTATTCAGATTTATACATCATACATTCTACGGTGTACGTGACCTGCAACTTTCTCTAAGAACAAAGACAGCTCCATTTCTAAAACCCCACCAGATTTGGAACATATTAGTCTCAGAAACCTAACAACTTTAAGGAACATCCCTTACAGATTCTCTTCAACAAGTTAGGGTAATGGGGAATGACAACTGTACCAGGAATACAGCACACAGTATCACCAACTTTTTTTTTTTTTCCCCTTGATTTTTTTTTTAAAATTTTATTTTTAAACTTTACAATATTGTATTAGTTTTGCCAAATATCAAAATGAATCCGCCACAGGTATACCCGCGTTCCCTATCCTGAACCCAACAGAATCCTGAAAGTCTGAAAAAGACAGTGTCTTCCATTTCCTTGCTTACAGATCCATACTTCATATGGTTCCAAAAAGTACTCCTGCAGGTTAAGACTGCAAGCTGGCATCAAGACACCAGCCTGTGATGAAATTCTCCTGGAAGATCTCTGATCATAGACCTAAAATAATGCAAGGTCAGAATCCTGGCCCTGGGGAAACAGGTGTGGGTATTCCGCTGGGACTGCTACAGAGACCAGAGTGAAGCTTTTTGAACAAAAACCTGTTAAAACAGCCCCACCACTGAGGAGCCAAATAAGACGACCTAGAGATGATATACAGTTGTTGAGGTGCCTCCTGGATCTGTCTCTGTCCTCAGCCACCTTAGACTATAACCAACAGAACTACCAGAGGTAGAAAGAACATCATTCTGGAGTCCAGGGTAATAGGTCATGAACTAGGTAGGGGTCACAGACTTTCATCCCCACTCAGCAGGATGAATCTGACAAACCACCGAGCTCTGAGCTTCATTTCCCTCACCTATAAACTCACTGTCTCAGGCAACTCTTAAGGTCCTCGAAGAAGAGAAACTCTAGCTGTCATCACTGTTCCTAGAGGAAATGCTCGTCTCCCGGCTCCATCACTGTGCACAGTACACCACCTTCCAGTACTGATTCCATCTGTCTTTCTATCCTAATGACCAGGACTTAGAGCAACTAAAAACAGGCAGCTTCTTGCTGCCCCACCACCTAATACAATGCCAACTTGATTGCCCACTACAAAATTTCTTACTCTCACTGCACTCTTACAAGGCAGTAATTCTGAACTTACCATTAGAAGTTGTATGAAAGTTGTACCAACGTCTTCACTTTTCCTCTCTGGATGACAAACTATGTTGCTCACCATGAAATCAAACTTTGCCCCCTACTGTCCACAAACAATACAGGTAGCTTAGCCAAATTTTTTTTAAAAAGTCCAGGAAACAAGAATACATATTTCCGAAGAGCCAGTTCCACCTGAAGGAATGAACCTCTCCAGCAAAACAAGGAGATGAAGCAGCATACAGGCTGTCCAATCACCTTTCAGAAGAAAAATAATGCAAATGCCACTAATGGAGAAAGGCCAACAGGCAGAGCTGAGAATACCAAGAACGGGCATCAGAAAGCTAATTCAACAGCCTTAAGGACACGTGGTCTTGGGACACGTGATCCCAGCATGAGGAAGACTCAAAGAGAAGGCAGAGATTAGTGCTCGGAAAAGCATCCCAGGTTCTGGCCTGTCACTCACTCACTGCTACTGCAACCACACTAGCAGGGAAGGAGTCGAAGAAGCCGTATCATCCTCACGACTTTTTCCTAAGTGTTTTGAAAAGTAAATGTTATTATACATGGAGGAAGCTCCTGACACAACATGTTAGCAAGAGAATAAAAGTATGGGGGGAAAACTAGTGGGACGTCAAGTGTTTCCACACACACGTATGTTTCCAAGCTTTGCTGGACAATGGCAGAATTAAGACAGCCGCAGTGGTGTCTCTCTTCAGCCACAACTTACACTTGGCAGGTTCTGCACTGCACAGACATTCTTTACCTGTGGCTGGACTCCTGGCAAACCAGGAAGTAATTATTCATGCCACAAAAGATATACCCAAAAGAAACAACAATGACATGGGAGGGGAGGAGGGACAGACTGAGGAGGAGGAAAGACAAAAACTAAGCAAATATAATATACACGGAGAGCAAGAAAACCACACACCCTCTCCCCAAAACAATATGCAGTATTCCGGCCATGTCCTTAATACCCAGACTACAGAGCTATGTCCCTTTTCTCAAGTCCTCAAAAGACTATTAAAGTTGGAGGGAGAGGCCTGTGACATCTTTCAAGTTATTCTTTTCTGCCTCATCTCCTTAAGCAGACCAAGGAATGAAAACAGCGATATTTTACAAATTCCTCTAAAGCTCTCTCAGTACCTAGGCACTCAGGATTGATGTGTGATGAAACATTAAGTATTACACAAACTTCGTGGCTTCTGAACATAGTTCCAATACGAAAAGACTTGAAGACGTTTCTTAAGATCCTTTACTAAAACTGGAAGAAAAAACTTCAGGTGAATTGGAATAAGTATTGTCTCCAAGGTAGACTAGCCCACCGGCCCACCAAAACCAAAGCTTTTCTGATAGCACAGCAGAAGCTCCGTGACGATGATTCTCAACCTTTAGGAAGGTAAAACACAATTAAAAAAAGAAAAAAATTCTCAATTCCCCCAACAAGAAAGACACCCTGGAAGCCCTTCCACCAAACACTCCAGGGCATGTCAAAATAAGCAACATATCCATCTAAAAGAATAATATAATCATGGAAGATGACACCAAGAAGATACTCTTAGTATCAAGAGTTATTTTTACGTGCCTCTGAAAAATAAGTTCAGAATAGACCTACAGTATTTTTTAAACTATACACAGAGTTAATTCAAAAGTAGTTGCTTTCTCAAATGAGGCACACACTTTTATTCGCACTCCAAGTTATCAAAAACAAAAAAAATCTGGCTGGGCTAAAGACTGCACCAATTTTTAAAACTGCCAGCATTAAGCTCCTATTATTCTGAAGGGTTTTGTGAAGTTCAATACAGAATTCCTCGTTATGACTGGCCCAGCTCAAGAGGCTGCCAGGAGAGCAGGGCTTTATAAGCATTGTTCTGTCCTCAGAAGCCACATTAATGCCAGCTTGATAAAACAGATCTTCATATCTGTGTGCCGGGCTGAACAAAAAGTTAACTAGAAATGTAAGTGCTTAAAGTCACCAAAAGGAAAGCTCTACACTGACATTTTCTACC
Organism: Bison bison bison; assembly: GCF_000754665.1. Lineage (NCBI taxonomy): Eukaryota > Metazoa > Chordata > Mammalia > Artiodactyla > Bovidae > Bison > Bison bison. The sequence continues at coordinate 2,119,744 of NW_011494898.1, forward strand.
TACTTAGCATTCATCTGTATTCATCTCACTAGACATTAACACACACCAAAGTTGCTCTCTGCTATTTAAATTGTGCTATTATGCTCTGGAGCAGATTAATAATATCCACCTTCCTTATTGTAAAATAAAATTACAGCATTGGTCCAAACATGACATGTGGAGCCTCTCTCTACTTCTGCTGGCGCATCAACCTGCTCTACTGCACACGTGGGAGAAAGCTTTGCAGAGCTGCCCTGCTGTTTCTAGAGAGGAGAAAAGGCTGAAGACTGGGAAAAAAAAAAGGGGGGTGG
>NW_011494898.1:2120133-2127182 GCF_000754665.1 Bison bison bison
GGGGGAGGAGGAGAGAAAAACAACACATATAAACCTCACACCTGGTAACCTCTCGTATCAGCTCTTCTTCACAGGATTCTGAGGGGACAATGTCTTTTCTAAGCTGACACCATCAGCACTGAGATTAGCAGGTGGGCCACGGGCCTCTTTTAAACAGTTTGGAACATCCTATTAGTTTTCACAGCACCAAGAAACTTCTGCTGACCTGGAAGCATCTGAACAAATATAAGCAGGCAATAGGCAGAAAGAAATATTTGCTCCCAAAGGGGCAGGTCTACAATCCCAGAGTGGGAGCGGAGAAAAGGTAAGATAAACTGATGCAGGCACATATAAAGGAAGGAGGAGGCATTAAGGAAAGGAGGTCAAAGACAAGACTTCTCTATCTAAAACAAAGACTTCAAGATGTGTATTTGTAAGGAACAACCTAACGTAATTCAAATATTACTTGTAAACACAAAGAAAATCAAAAGAACTAAAGCCTTTAGAACTATTGCCTTTGCCTAAATATTTGAATAAACTTTTTAATTCCCATGACTTTAGGAATTGTAGCATTAAACTCACAGGCTCAAATACCCATAAAGGCCAGACAGCAATTTATTTTGAAGTGAAATAAACCAGGCTCCACATAAAGGGTGCAGTTAAGGAATATGGGCTCAGTGTTGCTCCATCTTCACACATTTCCGAGACAACACAAATAGGGCTCTAGATCTCTATTTGATATTTCCCAAAGCCTAAACCAACAACTCACTACTTTTCTAATAACATAATTTAGGCCAAATAAAAACTTCAGAATATGTAACCCATGGGCCACCATTTGGAATCAGGGGCTGAATTCACTTGTCTGTTGATACCTATTTCTCCTTTTTGTTTTGTAATAGCAATTGTCTTGGTCACAGAAGGGAGTCTTCAGTGAGTAAAATGCAACAAAATGTTTAAGGGCCAATGCAAAAGTGCAAGCCAAATAAGAAAAGGGCAAGTGAGTAGGTTACACCTGACCCAGAACTGCCAGGCTAGTAGAGCTGGCACGGGGCTCAGCAGCACAGACAGGTGACTAAGGGCCAGCACAGAGGGGTCACAGAGGAGAGGAAGGCTGTGGGTGGTTTCTGCAGAAACAAAGGCAAGGAAAGGATAAAGGCCTAAAGCACTGGTGTTCTGGTATTTGGGGAAAGTCCATGAGTCACTCACAGTCACAGGCCAGAAAGGACCCAAAGGGTTTAAACAAAACAAGCCAGGCACCAGTAAGTAGCACCTAGGGGAGACAAAGTGGTGTTGAGTAAACTCATACAGAAATAGGCCTTACCTTGGAAGAGATTATAGAAACGTGCTCACTCTATAATAAGCTTTGTATATTTAAAACATTCTAGATAGCTCTGCAATAAAGGTGGGTGATCCTCGCGTCACCAGAGGTACCTCCAGCAGAGCAGCAGCAACGGAGAAATAGAAAAAGCTCACTTCTGAAAAGCAGCTCAGAGGAAATTCAGGACCAAGTACCATCAGTTCCAGGAATATTTTCCCCACCTTAATCTGGTGAATCTATTTTCAAATACGCTGTGATTTATTTGCTTTGAGACATACTTCTTTTATTTCTGATATACACAAATGATGCCTAAAGGATAAAAAAGTGTTAAACATCCTTTAAAAACTGAACAGGTGAGCAATTTCCAATAACTTACTTGACAGGGCATTCATCAATGACTTTTCACTTGGGGTGTGAGAGGGTATTAAAACAAACACGGAAAAAAATGTTACTTCTGTGTAAATTTCATTTTTTTTTGATGTATAGGAATAGATCCTTGATAAGAGATTAAAATTCAAATCAAGAAAATATGGACTGATTATTTTAATGTAAATGCTTAAATTTTAGACTTTGATTTCTCATTGAAAAAAAGATGGAAAATTTAAATTGAGACATTTATATTCCTGGAATGTCAGCTGGCTAAATTCTCATAATTTTACATGTAATCTCTTAACTTTATTTATATTTTCAAGAAAAAAATACATTTTAAACTTCCCTTCCAAATTCCACTGATATATTTATATCTATTTCCATATTGAAATGTTCAAAGACATAATTCTCCCAAAACCTCCCTACAGTCTGGGAATTTTCTTTCTCCATGGCAGAAATATATATTATATGACAGTATGCTATAAGGATGGTATGTTCTAAAAACAATGGTTCATAAAACACACTGAAAGTCAAATATATAAAAGTCATCTATAAGGTCCACCTATTACCACCTTTCCAATTCAGGAAACATTGTCATTCCACTGCCGGAAATCTTATACTTTAATATGCTGATCTTCACACCATCACAGAGATGTGGAGGGTTGAGGTTTTATACTCAAAGGTTAAGAAACCAAGGACACAGGTAACTGAGTCAAAAATCAGACAATGGAAACTTCAAAATTCCAGCCTAGTATTTTCCTCCTGGCTCTGCTAAATGAAGAATTTCAACTGAAGTGACAAAACCTACTCAAGCAAGACAACTTAGTAGCTAAACTGGCAGCACTGTGCTCACAAGACCACCTTACAAGTATAATATTTGTTTACAAAATCAGAATGGATTTTAAAACAAACTGTGAGGAGACAAGGGAGCTTAGAGTCTGTCCTGGTTGAAAGCTGAAGGCCCGCACCGCTAACACGCCGGCACACAGAACAGAGCTGAGTGACTTCTCCCTGCTCTCACCAACACAAGACAACTCCAAGTCTCAAAGTCCCGTTTCCCAAATAAAACTTTAATAGTCTTTATTCCAGAGGGCAAGATGGCAAAAAACTGTATGGAAATTTCTGTAGATGTGAATTTCTCCAGTGAAAGAAGGCCCACAGCTTTCTTCAGATTCTCAGAGAGTTTCAAAACTCCTCAATCTTGACAAGAAGTTTCAGTTTTACAGTGACTCCATAATAAGGAAACACAGGAAAGCTGAGAATTCTAAAGCAACCATTGCCCATATTCTCCTAAAGAGATAAGTCAAACGGAGTACTGAGCTTGGATTGTAGTGAATCTGACAACTAAAAGCAAAACAAAATAAAATGAAAATACATCCTGAAAGAACAGTTAATCAGTCTGATATATATGAAAATAAGGATTTTTGTGCTATTCCATTAACAGTCTTTAAAGCTGCTGAAATAATCTCCAGTAATCAACAGCCCACAACAACAAAAATTCTGGGGAAAAAGAAACACTAGTCATGTAAAATATAAATTTTCTTTTTATAAGACAGATTCCTTATTTAATTCAAGGAAAAAGGCTGGTATAAATTACCACTATTAGAGAAAGAAAAAACATACAGATACCTCAACCTAATAGTCTGAAACTTAACTGATGCTAAAACAAAACCTTCATGATTTAAAAAAAAAAAAAAATCTAACATTTTACTATAACTGTCTCAGGATAAATAAATCTATTGAGAAAAAGCATTTGGTTTTTTTCAAATAATTTCTAAAAGCAGGAAAGAGGGTCTTGACTGCCAAACCTTATTTGCTACTCATTTTCAGTCAGAAACTGATATAATGAAATCAGTAATAAAAACAAATACTAGGAAAGTGCAAGTTTATTAAAAAGAAAAAAAAAAACCACAATTACTTGCAATTAATAAGGCAACCTCCAAATTGGTTCGATTTCAACCCCACACCACCTATTCCTATGACCTTCTCCGTTATTTTACTTATCCCACTCCTTGCCAAAGCACCTATCTTCTTCTGCATAAAGGCTGCTAACAAGGAAAACCCTTATCTGTCATCACACAAAACTAATGAGCAACCCTGTAAAGGGAAATACACAGCTAAGAATATTAATAAAATCGATGTATTCAAAATCTAACCCAAAGCGCTGAGAAAATAAATAATATCTTTACCCAAAAACAGGTATTTTTACGTAGACTAATCTCTGGAAACTTAGCATTTGTATTAGCCGGTATCCATGAGATGCACCTAGTGCAGTGTTACAGAGTCGCCGCCTTCCGTTTTGTTTTATACAGTGGATTACAAACAAGGCTGCTGATATAGAAAGTCATCTTTCTTTAGGGAAAAAAAAAAATTCCTGTGACCTTACTAAAATTAAAGTCATGATATACATGATGCATGCTAAAAGCCAAATCTGTTCATTTCTTGTTAGTGAAAATTTTCTCAAATATACCATAAAACCCTGTGAGATTTTACTCTACACTAATTCCTATTTTTAGTTCAGACTTCAAGTTACCAGTTCTACTTAAACCATAAAAAATGCATATCTTTTAATACAAAAAAGCCTTAAAACAAATTACTGCCTTTAAGCTTAAGTGCCTTCTGTTGATACTTAGCACTTGAAATCAAAGAAAAATCAACAAGCGTTGCAAACCAACCAGTATCTAGAATCAAATAAACAGATGATAAATGTTCTTTCCAAATTAGTAACAAAACAATGGGTTTGGCATCCGAGTATACAACATGTGGGTTCTGGAAGTAAAGAGAACCAGTGAAGACTTCCACATCTGTAAAAGGAAACTGGCCAGAGCAAGTAAACATTCTATGCATCTAATGTCCTCCACAGAGTTAATTCAAGAGTTGGGTGTGGCATCACCACTGCACAAAGCCTTGGATTTCCAACACTTCCATAACACAAAGCAGCAAAGCTAGCAGCTAAGTATTAACGATTGAGACAGCCTCTAAGCACGACAAGCAGCATACTCTGTGGGACCCAGAACAAAACCAAAGTACTGGTCCCCTTGTTCAAAATCAAGAATTTCAAGGGGCAGGCTTGGCCCCTTTCAGTCTGTTTCACGGGCCCATTCAGCAGCCCTGCCTCCAACCAACTACTAACGCTAAAGAAAACAACATCATCGTCATCACCGTTTTTGATGTGGTAGCTTACTATGATCATTGGCCTGTTCAGCTGATTTTCCAAAGAACCAGAAACCGCTAGGGTAGGTTTTCCACAGGGTGGCACATCATCCAGGCCCTACACCATCAAAAAAACTAACCTGGCCAGGCTAAATACTGTGTATCTCCAACCTTCCTTACTTCCAAGTAAACATGATCAGCGAGAAAGGTGACAATAAGAATGTGATAATATGGTAGATATAGTAAGATTTCAAGTAAGAGAAAAAGAACTGACCCTACCAGACAGCCCAAACCATCAAAGAGGTGAGGGAAAAGTCAGTCTTGGTAAGATGCTGCTTCAGAGTATTTTAGGCCTTCCAGGACAAAGAACATGAAAGAGTGTTTTGCCACTGTAGTGCTCTTGCACCATGCTGAGGCCTAAAGGGCATCACACTTTTTAGAAAGATTTCTCTCCAATCAAATAAAGAGGAAAAGGTTGACCCTAGCCTAGAAGCTGGGGTATTCTGGATGGCTCTGTTGTGTCCTTAAAGAGAACTGTGCACCTTCCTTCTAGAAGAGAAAAAGACGTTTGAGGTAAAGCAGTATTTTGTAACAATCACATTAACATGAAAAGCACAAAAAGCTAGAAAGGCTGAAAGGGGACAACAAGCATCCAGCCAGGAACATCTGTCTATACACAAAGAACCAGAAGCTAGATTAAGAAATGAGAAAGCAGAAATGCCACTTAAGAGCATTGTTCTCCAGTTAACCGGCTGGGAGCTGGGTCTTACCTAAAAGCGCCCAACCAGACAGAATTATCTTGCTTCTCTGGTGAAGAAGCATTAACCAGAACCAACCAACCAAAAAACCAAAACCAAAAAAGGAACTCTAATTACTAACACACTCTGAGCCTAGAACAGGAAAACTAGGTTCGGTAGGAAATAATAGGCCTGATGGACATTGACCAGTTTGGGGTACCTGGTCGATTCTAGGAGAATATCCTAAAACTAGAATTCTCTTAAACCATGGAGAAAGAGCGTGTGAAGCTTAAACAGATGACCCGATATAATTTCTAAGAGTAAACAAGATACAGAGAAGGAAATACCTAAAAAACGGAGAGAAAGGACACCTTAAACGCCTACGACTCGTCTTTGAAGAGAAAAAAAACCTTATTCCCCTAAAGGTGGCAGCACAAAGTTACCCAAAAGGGCATTAAGGGGCCAGTTTTGAGCACACAGACACAAAAATGTTCTCTCAAGAAGGAAAAGAGAAGTAGAGGAAGCAGAGAAAATCAAATGTTATGTGTTCCTTCAAAATCTGATTTTCCAGAACCCTCTTGCCCCCTCATAGCTCTACCTCCATTTCCAAGAGAACTTTCTCTAAGTATGTACATCCCCCGCCCCCTAAAAAGTGTTACATCAACATTCCTACAAACCTATTATAAGGAACAGCTCAAAAACAAACGCAGTAACCTTGCAGTTCCTCCAGCAAGTCCGTCTCGCATTTCTAGAGCCAAAGGTCCAGATGAGAAAGTAGATCCAGGAAACCTTTTCCGCCCGCTCACCAAAATGGAGACTCCAGATCAGCTTCCGCAAAAAAGAGCGACCTTAGCACAAATGAAAAATTCAGACGACTCTGGGGGAAACGATTCTGGACAATGTTGTCTTCAAGGGCAACTGAACAGTATTTCAAACAAACCGATTTTACTTAAGGGGATGGGGAAATTACACCCCAACTGGTATTAGCAGCGTTCCTAAATGGATTTATTTGCCGTAAGTTCGGGACTAAGGTACATTTTTATGAAGATAGAATTATTATGGGTAGGTCCACCGAAATATTAAGTTTTTAAAAGCTCTTTGTCCTTGCCGGACATATTTCGTTTGGCATTGTTAAACGCCATCCTTTGGGAAGGAAAAAAGGAGAGTAGAGAGCCGATAAGAAACCCTTGTCTCTGCACATTTTTATAAAACGTAGAGAAGAGATAAAAATTTTTATCGTAAAGACGATCTTTTAAAACGCACACTATAAATGATCAACTGGACAACTACGACTCCGTGCTTGTAGGTCACATCTAGAGGCAGGATTCTGCGCTCCAGCCCTCTAGGATAACAAGTCGGCTTTTAAGGAAACGCCGTGGAAGGCTGTTTGCTGGTCATTGTCACGACCACTGGAGGAGCACCTGCTGGTGAACCGAGGCAGGGCCGCCCGAGACTCTACCGGTCTCACCAGGGCATGCTCACACGTCCGTGCC
>NW_011494898.1:2127282-2187474 GCF_000754665.1 Bison bison bison
ACCGGCCCGAGGAGCCTCTCCGCTCTGCCCCGGGCGCCCACGGTCCCAAACCTCCGCACACTGCGCGACCGCGGCAAGTCTCGAGACGCCCCGAGAGCGCCGGGGGCCACGCGCGCTGGGGCGCCGGACCACGGGGCACACGACCTGATACCACCCGGCTGGGGTAGCCAGTGCACGCCACCTCCCACAAGGCGGAGGTGCCAGTGCACCACAGGAATCCTGCCCTTTTTCTAGAAAAGCCCCCTCCCCCACTTTCCCTCCAATACACTCACCTGCGTCTCGGCGCAGTGCTTCTCGCGCTACACGCGGCCGTACCCGGGCACGTCCACGCCCGTGCACGCTGCCGGGCGCGACTGGTCCCGCTAGGCTCCCGCCGCCCCCAACCAGCCCGTGCCCACACGAGGGGCGGTGCCACCTCCCGAGGCGCCCAATTCCCTCGACTCCCGCCGCCAGGGGCCGAGCTCTAGGAACTTCCAGTGCACCACCTCCGCCGCCCCCAACAGCGTTCCCGCCCTGAGCCCGGACGAGGGCTCCCGCCGAGGCGAGGCCGGACTCCGCAGCCCAGCGCCGCTGCGGCGCGCACCGCCCTCAGCCTCGGCGTCCGAAAGCGACTCATGGCCCGGCGAGGCGTGCCCGCCCCCACCCCACGCCCCCTGCACTTGCCTGCTGCGACTCGGAGCTGCAGCTACTACTGCTCGCGCCGCCGGCCGTCACACAGCCGCGGAGGATTCGCTCCGGGCGGGCTCCGCGGAGAGGCGGTGGTGGCGGCGGCGGCGTCCCCAGTTCTGACGGTGGCGGGAAGGCGGACTGGAACCCGGCGGAACCCACGCCCCACCCGCGCGCGCCGGTGACCGGCCTCCTCAACCGGCCGGCAGCTGCCTCAGTGACGCCCGGGCGCCGCGGTCCCGCCGTTTGTAGCGGGGCGGGGAGGAGGGGCTTGCTTGGAAGAGCGCCAGGAGGCGGGGCCGGCGGCGAGTTCGCGGCGCCGCGGCTGCTGCCGCCGGCGCGTACCCTGCCCGGCCGCCCCGAGGGTCGGTGCCTGGGAGCAGACGTCTGACTGCAGCCGCTCCCGTCCTTCTCGCCCGGCTTCCGATTCCGAGCAGGCCCCCTGACCACGTTCCCCGGGCAGCGCGGAAAGCGTCGCGCACCCAGAAGCGTCAAATACCAGGTGCAAGTTTGCAAACCCCGAGGCTCCGGACGCTAACCGGCAACCAGAGAGATTTGCGCGAGGGGTACTTTGATATATTATGTGTATCAAGTATATATATATATATACATACACTCACATCTTGCAAGCAAAGCTAAAGGGCTTTTTCCTACTTCACAGCGGAAGGGTCTGGTCCCTTCGCGAAAAACTACAGGCTTGCCGGCGCTGCCCTTCTCTGCCTTTCTAGATGGAATCTGATGTTCAAATAAGCCCCGAGTACCTGTGCGGGGTGCTATTCTCTGCTTCAAACGCAAAAGTAGGAAATCCTGCACTCGACTGTATAAGCGCCTGCCTCTCGCCGCATCCTTCCAACGCCACCCACCGAAGCCCTGAAATGGCCAACTCTTCACCGAGGGGGCGTCCCATCGCTGTATTTCCTTGGCCCGCCCCCACGCCCTGCTCAATCTCTTTCCTCAGGAAAAACCTGTGCCCGTCCTCAAACCCAAGGCTGGGAGTCAAAACCGACTCCAAGCCACGCGGCGGAAGCACGTTTTTACACCTGCTCAGCCGTTTAATTACGAGAGCACCTGTCGTGTTGTTTTTTTTTTTCCTTTGCAAAAGCTTCCGTTTTAACCCTTCCCCCTAAAAAACTACATTTAAAAATATCACCTGTCAAACCTACCTGTAATCGCAAGAGGTAAGAGAAAGGAACTGAGCAGTGGGCAGCTGAGTCGCCGCAAGAACGTGACCGAGGTTACAGCTTCAAGGGCATGATGCGGGTTTGATGCAGCAAGGTCCGCTAAGGGCGGCCAGCGCTCCCCGCCCCCACGCGACGGGCGGGGCTGGGGGAAAAGAGGGGAAAGACTCATCTAACCCAGGACCAGGGTAGGGGAGACAAAATTGCCCTCTTGCGTGAAGTTAAATCAGACACAGTAAAGCAGGGGGCTCAGCCATGATCGAAATGGAGAAGTCCATCCCTCAACTTGGGGGACCCGGACGAGGGACACCAGAAAGAGCTAATTGATTCTGTATCAGCATTTCTGTTGTCACTCCAGTTACGATTTGCAATTAAATGACCTTAATTGACTTTGTACGGGTTCCTGGGAAAATGGCTCAAAGCGCCTGCGTCTCTCTGACCTCCCTCTAAACAGTCAATTATAATATTCCATCCCAGGCAGGCGGGATTGCTAAGAATGCCTGTTTCGAAACGTCAGGCAAAAATGGGCCTACCAAATTTGCCAATCCAAGCCTAAAACTCTTAGAATGCCTTACGACGCCCTACTTCCTGAAACTGACTTCTTGAAGTTATGGGAGTCCTCTTTCTCAACAGAGTTCCCCAAGTCTTCCAAAGCGCTTCTACTTGGCTAACACTGCATTTTCGTGGAGAACTCCAGAATAGGTTAAGCTTTATAAAGTAGGCTTGCCAATCACTTGGTTAAAAGAGGGAAGGGGAACCCAGGAGTACCTGGTGTAAGACACACTAAGCAATAACTAAGAGAAATAGTTACTTTTTAATCCCCCAAAAGGTGATATTTAAACACTCGGCATTTTGTCTCTCTTTTTTCAGACTTATTTGTTCAGATTCTAATACATCTTTCAGATGTCCCATTTAAGAAACCATTTTACCAAGGAAATTTTATGGGCCCCAGACTTCCTATCCTTCCATCCCCCAAACACTCACACCTTTTCCCCTAACTTTTAGGAACTGATTTCCTGTTTGGGAAATAATTTCTTAGGTTATTAATGTCCACTCTTTACCCTCCCCCCACCATGTTAAGACTACATTTTATAGATTGCACTGTAGGCCTAAGAAATAAATCACCTCGACTTCCCTCGCACTCTCAACATCCAGAGGATGGGTATAATAAATGTAGGAAAAGCCTGAAGGTTTAGAATCTTAACCAACAGGAGTGTTTGTACATGAGTAGGAGAGGGAAAAGAACCTGTTCGCGGAGAAAGTACAGGAACATCCATCCTGGCCCAGCCGTATTAAGAGTAAATTCTAAATGGTTGACTATTTCTCTCACTCGGGCCACAATAAAGCCAGATCTGCAGTTGGTAATTATGAGAGAAAACACCCAGCGACATCAGTTTCGCTAACCTATGCTCGAAAATGGAAAACGGGAAATGTATCCAACCTCCAATTTCCCACAGTTGTATAGCTCTCATATTAATTCTTTACAAACGTGAAATAGGTGGGTATGTGGCAACGTGCTGGGCATAAATTAAGCAACAATGGCCACACGAAGTCCTGTTCGCCGCTGAGATCCCGTGGTAGGCACTGCCACCTTGCAATCCCCAACCCCACTGCCCCAGAGATGGCAGAGTCGAGTCCAGAGGAGGCCGGCCGAGCGTTGGCTTTTCGAACCAGGTGGGTGGGTGGGGAGGAGAGCAAAGAGAAATTAACCCCAGCCGGCTTTGTATGTTTCCCCCATCCTCTCCCTCTCAAGCACCACACAGGCGCTCTCACGCACACACTCACCCACATCCCCTCGTGCCAATAATTTAAACTTCTCTTAGGCAAAGCCAGCGCCACCACCACTCCCTCCACCCTCCTCGCCCCAAGATCACCCTTCCAGCGAGAACATCCTCCCCCTTTCCCACCTCTACCCTGGGTTCTCTTTTTCGCAGCAGAAAGCCAGCTGGTTTCTCCTAAACCCTGACAAATCACAAAAGTTAAAATGAAGCAAGAGTCTGCCCAGCGTCTCATCCCCAACCATCTTTCTTCAGGCGTCAGTTTAACAATAGCTATTCGAGAAAACGGGGGCTGGGGGGGGGGGGGCGGTGCAGCAAGGAAGGGGGTGAGTGAGGGCTCTGTAGCCTAGTTGGCTACTGAGGTGGCTGTGGAGCCTTGTCGGCTGCTAAGGGGTTCCCCCTCGCCCAGAAGGCGAAGTCAGCCGCGTAGGACCAAGGACAGGGCTTGGAATCCACTTCCCAGCGCCCAGCACAGTTCGGGTTCCATGCAGCCGCCCCTCCACAGACACAGCTCTAAGGATCTTATTTACGCTTTTCTGAACAAAGGGAATCTCATATCCGGTACAGGCTTAAGAATTCGGCCCTAAATTGGCTATCTTCTTTTAAAACAGAAGCACGATAATTGGCGACCGTGATTTAGAGTCCGTATACCTCGCAATGATGAGTTTTGACAGCTTCTACCCACCCCAGCCCAGCCCCAGCCCCAGCCCTCGGGCGGCATGTACTTTTTTTCAGTCAACTACAACTCGCTGCCTGGTGCAGCATCTAAATTCCATCTGGCAATCCTATCTCCCCAGCACATGTTATCTGGTTAATGCAATTAAGTATGGGGTTTTCGCTGGTCTAATCTCCAAGTCCAGGCTTCTGATTCCCCTTAATGGTTCTAAAGCCTCTACGGTCCTTCGGTTGCTTCGCGAAAGTAGAGGCATGCATCCTCCCTTAAACCCAAGTTATCCCTCTCTTCCCACGAAATGAACTTCCAACCTGAATCCCAGTTCACTGATCATCTAGACTCCCACTGTACCCCTGTTATACACTGGCCACATTTACCACTTAAGTTTTTGCCCCTGACATTTGCGAATATTCAATACGTCAAGCATGCGTCCACTGTCTTTTAGTCTAGCTCTCTAGAATTAAAAAGCAGAGCAGTAGCTTTGAAATGAGACAAACATGTGCAATTAACTTCTTATTCTGTATTCCGCTCACTTACAGGTTTTCTGGGTTTGCCAGCGCATCGCTGCAACTAATGATTAAAGAAACCAAACCGAAACTTACCTTTCTCCCTTAAGGTTTTTGTGTATGTGTGTTTTTAAAGTAACGGTGCAGTTCTCCCAATAAGGATGAGCAAGAAGCTGCTGGATAGTTCTCTTAAGACAGCACGAAACCTAAACTGTGCTCGGCTTAAAAGAAGCAAATAAAAAGAAATGCTTTCGACCCCAAAGTCCAACGCTAAAAGAAATGGCGAAAAAAAAATATGAAAGGGGAGGGGAAACTTAAAAAAGAGAGTTTAAAAAGACGGAGAGACTACCCTCCTATTGCCTTTCAACTAAACAAAAAGGGGCAAGAAAAACAAACGAAGGAACAAAGAAAGAGACGAAAGAACGTTTTTTCAAAAAGACGATGTCTTTCTCCTTGTTGCTTTTTAGTAGGTCGCTACAGGAGTAAGCTGCTGCATCTCTAACTGAGAACAGAAATAAGCGGGGAGGACGTCTTAAAAGGGAGGTGGACTGGACCACAGATTTATAGCACGGTATCACCAACCCCTTCTCTGCCTCCGCACTGCCGTGTGTGCAGCTGCTCTGCCAGGCTCCTATCCCAAGCAGCACGCGCGGAAGTATACGCTAGGTCGCTTCACAACGCAACTTGCTCATCTCCCTAGGATCCTGATTGGCCTAGACGGTTCTATTGAGTCCGCCCAAGCGAGGCCGCGCGATATGATTGGCTAGGTGCTTGTGTCACTCTCGAGAGCTCAATGGAGTCCCGTTTCAAGGTAAGTTGTGCGGAGAGGTACACACTTAACACTGGCGGCGAAGGGAAATGCAAGAAGCAAAAAGAGATGGGGAGAGAGCAACGTGGGAGGGTTGGAACTGTACTATCAGAGTTTGCGATATGGCACGACCTCCTTTCTTCTTAAATCTTTCTGCTTCGGAAAGACTCATTTCCTTTGCCATCACTGCCGCATATGTGGCACGTTTCTTTATAACATTAAAACTCTGTCCGGTATGTATGAGTCATTGAGAGCTCCCTGTCTTTGATCTGAGTGAAAGGGATGAATGTACATCCATTACTTGCACGCATGCCTTTTTCGATTTGTGTTCCAGTATGCTATATTAGATAGTAGGCAATTTTATGTGTTTCTCTATTTGAATATATGCATAGTGCTGCTGTTTCTCTGGGTTTTTAGGAAAAGAATGAAGTCAGAAATGCTTTCAAATAAAGCTGCACGGTTTGAATTACCTATCACTTCATGTTACAATAGAAAAGTGCAGGATAAACATCCTGTCCAGGGAAAGAGGTACTGAGTTGAGCTAAGGTCCTTCACTTTGAGGTGTATGATGACTCTCAAAAAGAGCAGCTGTATATAAAATTAGAACAAGCCACTCCTCTGCATTTGCTGGCGGTACAGTTCTTGGACCACACATGTATTGCTGACAGTAAAGATAGTCGAGCCTTTATCTGGATTTAGAAAGTTTAACCAGAAGACCAGGTGCTTGCTGTCAACCCTTCTGCTTTATAGATGAAGACTACTTTATTAAATTCCATATATTAATAACATTCAGGAAGCTGAAATTGAGTTTTATTCATGGTATTTATTTCATCCTCCAAGTGAAACTGTAGTCTTCAGGATCGACTTGATGTATAAGTAGAAACAATATCCACTTGACCTAGGCTCTTTTCCAGCTTGAATTTCTTCTTTTAATCTTGAAAAATAGCACCAGCTTCCTACACAGTACTTACAATTCTTACACAATGTAATATCTTCTCTAGAAGCTCATTCCTTTCCAAAAGAAATTCCTTTACTTGTTTATTACTAGCCACTATCTTTGAGAATGCTGGAAAGAGGAGGCACAGGTAAGAGTTAGAGACGGCAGGAGGGCGGAGTGGGATGGAAGGAAAACGGACAGATAGTCACAACGCAAAATGACTATAAAGTCGGGTTGAAGTAAATCATAATTCCTTGAAAGTGTCCTTGAGTGCTGATAAATGCTTACTGACAAAAAAACATAAAACCTGTTTATTTCCCATATAGCCCATATAATATGTCTGAGATCCTTGGATAAAAATAACTGGGAGTTGAGAAACAAGGCCTGTATCTATATAACTACCATTTATAATTATCATGCTGTAATCCCCACCCCTACATTTTACATAACAACAGGCCTGGGGTCATAATTTCACTTAAGACTCTTCTCTAGACCTGCGTGGAACTCAGGGGAAGAAGAAAGCAAAGCTGTTTGAAGAAAGAGAGTCAAGGGGTGGAGGGAACAACAAATCAAGGGAAAAAAACAGAAAGTCTCCACCTCATCCACAATAATCAATGTATGAATAAACAGCTGGAAGATTCCATTTGTCATCTTCCTTCGAACGTTCCCTTCCCCCCTAGATCTGTACAAAAAATAAAATAATAAATGCCAGTTGGGTAAAAGTGTAATACTGTTTAGTCAGAATTACCAATGAAGTAAATTGTCTTTTCTCCTTGTTAATATGCTATTAATATTGAATGAGTTGCATTTGATCATGTAATATTTTCAGCAATTTGAAGAAAATCTTTACCATTAACTTATAATTACATAAGTTTTGTCTAACTATGGAAACTAATACTTTATTTTGTGATGTTTGTATCCACAAGAAAGATTTTGTAGATAACAGTAGTATATTTTTCCAAGATTTGGGGGAGGGTGGATATGGAAAGCTGGGTGTGGTGTGGAGTGATGAAAATCCAGCATGTGTGTTATGTCATTAAAGAAATTACCTGAAAAATGGTAAACTTGTCCATTCAAACACAAAATGCTAAATTCTACTCATTCAGTATATATGCTTTTTTCAGTTTTTTTCAGAGGAGCAAATACTTTTCAAAATGTCATTTTCAACATGTTTCTTTCTCTGTAACATGGAGTTAAATTATGTAAGAAATTGAAAATATCTTAAAATACTAGTTTGCTTCCTCAATAAAACAAATGTTTTTGAATTTAAAAACTTTTAAATGGATATAGTATAAGTAACTTGTACTTTTCCAACTTTTAACAATAAAAAATGAAATACAATCACTTTAAAACAAATGGTATCTGGATGTGGATTTCACTTTGAAATTT
Organism: Bison bison bison; assembly: GCF_000754665.1. Classification (NCBI taxonomy): domain Eukaryota; kingdom Metazoa; phylum Chordata; class Mammalia; order Artiodactyla; family Bovidae; genus Bison; species Bison bison. Next base: position 2,135,218 of record NW_011494898.1, read on the forward strand.
ATACTGTTATAAACTGAAATATTAATATACTCTATCTTGCAATTAATACAGACCATGTGTAAACATCACATTGTACATTAAGCACCTATAATCAATCCCTCTTCATTCATAGTTGGGTAAAGAATTATCCAGAGCATCTGGTCTTGCATTAGAAAAGCATTTGAATTATGATTGTCTTGTTAACTCTGATATGTCTTCAAAGTACTTGATATTATTTTAAACTACAGCAGAGGAGGAAAGGTATGGGGAGTCATTGAGAGCTTGGAGAAGAAGTTTGACATAGAGAAAGCTGCAAAATGAATGGTTCTCAAAGCAGGAAAAAATAATGAATTCAATTAATTCTTTTACAAAAATATCTTTATAGAGGAACAGTCATTCACAGGAATATTCATAAGCTATTGTGGCAATTTTTTTATGATAAATAACCCCCTTATATTAGATCTGGGGAGAAATACTATCCTCTTTTAGTATCCTCTAAAACTTTCAGGATTTTATGATAAAGGTGACTGTACATTACAATTGTAACATTTTTTTAAGTAAATAAAGCAGTTAAGCTATTTAAATGAGTTTACAATGTTTGGCTTAAGGTGATTTAAAACATCATATCCTGTCAGGTAAGTAAAAATATTTGTCTGTGTTAATTTGTTGGGCTGTTTGGGATGAGGGAGGGGAATGTCTGTGGTTCATAATGTTGAAACTGTGACAGTTTACTGCCTGCGTGAGAAATATATAGCTTGATAATTACTATTTTATTTATCCTTCCTAAAGAAGTATGTCAACTTTACTTCCACGGTTTAAAAAACAGGGCGGGGGATTTGGGGGGTGGGGTGGGGAAGTTGTAGAGAAAACTGATGCTACTTGAATTAGAACATGGCAGCGGAGCAAAAGAATGAGGCGGGAATTAGCACCATGGACAGAGACAAGCCGAGCCAGCCTGACTACACGTTTGCAAAGCTTAATAGAGTTTTCTGTCCCTCCCAGTGAGACACCGAAACTGCAATTTTGGGGGAAATTTCATGTCTACAGACTTCAAGGAAGAGTCTCTCCTATCCATAGAAACATGTTTATTTTGATTAGGCTTGCTTTTGCTAAGACTCGGCCATAGTGACACACCGCCAGGAAGGTTAAATGCCCCGAACTGGCTGTGCACACTCAACTCTAATCCTTTCAGACACTTCTTCCCCTAGTGAGCCTGCCAGTCATCAGTGTGTTCATACAAAATAATGCAAATCCAGGTAGTCATCAAAAAATCTACTAAACCTACTCCAGAGTTTGTAATCCTCGAAATTCCCAGAGGAATCGCAACAAAAACCTCTACTCTCCCCTCCCCCAATTCTTCCCCCAGCTCCCTCCATTGCCTGGCAAAGGGGCAAAGCCTTCTATCAGAAGGTGAGTGACCTCGGAGACTATTTTGCAAGGAACCCTTTACATTGCAAACACTTTCTATTAGGGACTGTGCCAGAGATGGCAGTGAGCAGGATCACAGACATCCTTTACTTTCTCTTTAATTTTGTCTTTAAACTCCTATTTAATGGAAAAAGCTGTAAACGGAACACCTCAGCAAGAATTGACCCTAAATTCTGAGGCTACTGTTTACACTTAAAGACACATGAAATGTATAATTTTTTAAATAAACGTAATGTAGTGTCTCGGTAAAATTTCAAGATCAGCCTATATTTTCCTTCCTCCCCACCACCATTCGTTTTTTTTTTTTTTTTTTTTTTCTCGGCAAAATTTGTATGGGGTTCATTCTCCTTTAGATCATTTGCCAGCGGATATTCAGGCTAAAATCTGTTGCATGTGCCCCAGAGTGTTTCAGAAAATTTATTTGCAGCTTCGGGTCAACGATCATTTATGTAAACGCTCCTACAAATGCCCTCAGATTTCTTTCCCTCCTCTATTTTACTCGGGACCAACTTTTAGCAAGATAAACTCACGTCTTTCCTGAGCATGCAAAGGGTGATCTAGGCGACCAGGGAGGGTGAAGTAAGAAAAACGGGAGGTGAGAAAGGGCAAATCAGAGCTTCGTGTCCATTTCTTTCAGAGGTGCTAACAGCCTTATCTAAGCTTCCTCCTAGAGCCGATACATCTCATGCAAAATTAATACAAGTAATTAAAAATAGCAGTTTGCAAAGTTAAAGGAAACCATCTGTCTCAGCTGGTGGCAATCAGTCTTTTCGTCGGTCCCTTTGCCGGGTCCTGGGAAGAAGCGGTTTTTCTGCTTCCGAGGCTCGGAGACTCTTTCTTATATTCAAGATTTATGTTTCCACTTGTGTGCGATGCACGTCTAATTTGAAATAATATAGCCGGGCTGAGCAACCAGTCAATCAGAGCTATCAACGCTGCTCGGCACGCAGCCCTGCCCCCACCTCCCTCGATCCCTTACCTTCTTTCCTCCTCCCCCTATCTCGCTCTCCTTGCTCTCCCCCTCCTATTTCCTCTCTCCTCTGCTGTCTCACACACTCCCACTTTTCCCCCACGTGTGTTCAGATCAAACCCTTGCCCCATAGAGCAAGTGACCGCACCGGAGCCCGGTGACAAAGGCAGAGTTTGTATCAGAAGAAGACTGAGGCCCAGGGAGACAGCGGCTAGAGAAACAGCTGTCTTATCAGCCCGCTGCAGAGATGGAGATGGCTCGAGAGGTCCTCAACAGATAATCACTTGAATACGTTTGCAATGCGCCAAACTTCACGCTTGATAAGGCCAACCCAATGTAGAGAGCAGTCCAGATCCTGCTCCATTCTGTTTTATCTGGGCTGTAAATTAAGAAATTGAAATTCAGGTGGCAGAGGCAGCAGTCGGCTGATAGACCGCTAAAGTAAACTGTCATTAAAATGCTTTCGGCAGGCAGAGAGGGGGCGCCCGGAACGGGATCTATTTTTTTAATGGGGGGAGGGGAGCGGTGAGAGAAGTCCACCGGTTTTAAAAATTATTTGGGGAGAGGAAGCTGTAAGGAAAAGTTGCAAAGGGACACAACATCTTAGTCATGATTCCTAGTCATAGTTACGATGTAGAAACAATTAGAACAAAATAAAGTTGTGTGAAGTTTGATGTAAATACAGATTAAGGGCCAATTTAAACCAATCAGATTAAAAAAACAGGATTCCGTCTTTTTCAGAGCGTAGGATAGAGGAAGCTCTCTGACTCCAGTATTAGAATCGGAAGCTCTCTGATTCCAAATGGGCTCTCAAATTTTCCTTTTGTTGTAAGAAAAGTAGATTAACCAGATACAGAGGAGTGTACGTACCATAAACGGAGGTAAACTTGACCTTTTTGTTGAAGTGATGGGGTCACAGGAGAGATTCCAGGGTGGCTTTTAGAATAGCCAAAGAAGTCGTCAACCACAGAAACGAATCTGCTTTAGCTACTTACAAGAATAAGAGTTCTATTTCATCCACCCCACCCTCTTTACCCAGATAATCACTATGGGTTGTTTCAGAACTCAAGAAATTCCACATAGGTATTTGGACATCACCTGATTCTCTCAGCACACTTTACATCTACACACTTCTGCTTTATGGATATGGGACATGAAATTCTATGCATTATTTAAATAAATGTTTGGCAAAAAAGTTTCAAATGTAAAAGAACCAGAATATAGCCAGTGACCTTGTTGTCTTGACTCACTGATGACTCTGCACTGTATCTTGTTCTCTATTTTGTTGAATAGTTTGCAAATTCACTGGTGTGCATTTTTGAGAGTGTGCAAGTATGAGAGGACGAAGTACATTTTCCAGGCAGCATTTATATTTTAAGTTTTAGCAACCTTTCTAAAAAGATACCTTCAGCTGATAAGACATGGTTAACACAGTTTTAGAAAATCGATCAGTTTTTACTTTGTTTAACCCCAAAACTTTGATCAATGTCAGAGTGCACTTAATTGACAATATAAAGGCTGCATAAATCACAGTGGGTGAGAAAGAATTGAAAATAAATTTGTCAAGAAAAATGATGAGAAAAAATTTAAGATGCTAGTGTATGTTTCCAGTTATTGAACTACTTAGATATATTAAAAAAAACACTTCTTTTAAACTTTGAAATTGCCATTTGATTACTCATAGGGAAGTAGGCAAATAAATATAAGCCATGGAATCTCAAACATGTTTCTGTTGAACATTTTTTGCAAAAATCCTTCATGCCTTGTAACACCAAGAGGTATTAAAAACACTCAAGCACACAAATGAATGAGTGCTGCAAGGGTTCTTCCATGAGAGAGAAATCTAAGTTTATGTTAAGCAATTTCTCCCTTCCATAACACCACTTTCCATAATGTGATGGTATTAGTTTAAATAATGAAGGCTATATACACGTTTTAAGAAATATTTTTAATGAATTCCAGAGTTTTAGGCAATATCATATTATCTTCTGATAATGAGACATTTCCCTGCTTGTTACAAATAGTCAAACAAATTTGAATTGCCAGCTTTAATGAGTCTCTTAAGCTATGGGTTTTATTTTTATTTTCCTTAAGTAAATAGAAAATATGCATACAAAGAACTGTTTAACCTATTCTTTGTCACTACAAGTAGGACTTTTTAAAGATGATAAATTTACATAAGGTTTAAAAGATGCATTATAAGTTTGAAATGTGAGACAAATATATTTTATAAATATAAATTATTGTAACATTTCAAAAGGAAAAGATAATTTTAAAAAGAAAATTTTCACTATTGAACAGAAAAGTGTTTTAGCATGAAATTATTATAAAGACCACTCCTGTCTAATTTTTGTCACAAATGATATATATAGTTTCTAAAAGCATAGCAATACATTATGAATGATAAAAAATAATTTAAAATTTTTAAGTGCAAAATTTATTTTTAAAATGATTCCCCATGTTAATTCTTCTCTGTGGGAAATAGGATCACAGATTTTTAAGGTAAACAGTCTCTCTATGATGTATAAAGGCAAAATATTGGAAGCTTTGGAAATATATAAAAGTTAAAATATTTTATTTAAAACTGATTATAATTTTATTATTAAAAAAACCAGACAACTAAATGTATCTTCCCAGATATAACATTTATCTTCAGGTGAGGGTCAGATGAGTGGTACATAGTCATTTCCTATTTCTAACTATTCCTGAATCTTTGACAAAAGACCCATTTCAGTTTGCTTTAAGCATCTTTTGAGTGCCTATATTCGTAAAATATCTCTTATAAGTTTTTTAATAGTATGGTTCATCCAAAAATTAGTCCTTAAATAGAAATTGATATGTTGCTTTATTATGAGCTACACTTCTGAAAATTTTAAGAGCTTGGGTTTTCACTTCAGCTACATCTGAATCTGAACCTGACTCCACTAGTATGGGGTCTTGGATAAGTTATTTTATCTCATTTAAGCCTTGATTTTTCTGATCCATAAAATGGTAATGATATTGTTTAATTTAGGATCACTGTAAGGTTAAATGAAGCCATAAGTGTGAAGTACTCAGACTTCCTGGCATGGAGGAAGTAGTCCATACAAGGTAACTACGACTATGGAACAAAATGGTGACTTAGCACATTTATTTGATGACGCCAGAATTAGAATTCCTGTGTTTATATACTGTCTCTTAAACATTTTCATTTGCCCTCATTAATTTCCTGATATATATTATGATAAATAGCTTCTTACATTTCTAATTGTAACCAAGTTTAAAAGGCTTCAAAAGGCATAAAATCTTCTGTCTCCCCTGTAAGGTAGCTTCAATATATTTCCCAATACAATTTCATGATTCATCTGTAAAAAAGTTGTGGGTCTTCAAAAAGGAACTTAGTCTGAGATCCCATTTGATTGATATAATAATAAAAACACCTTAGATTTTTATAGTAACTTTTATCACAAAAAGCTCAATGTACTTTTACATATTTATCATTGTAACTCAGGAGGAAAGGAAGGATATAAATTATTTCTCATTTTCAAGGGCATAACAGAGGCACGAGGAATTTAGGTAACATTTCTAAGATTAATAGGAATACAGAATAGGTTTCCTGAATACCACTCTTTCTGCAATGTGTTACTCTCTTTGGCATTAATTGCAACCATTGTTCTTTTAGTTAGGCTACCAATGTTAGTGTTTGGCATTAAGTATAGGTTATAATTCAGTTAAATACTCACAGAAATCAAGATGAGTCAAATATATATTATCACAGTCTAATCAAATAAAAATATTTTCATTTTGTGCTGAGAAACTTTTATTATTCAAGTACATTATATATGTATAATATACATATGTATATGTACCTATGTAAGTGTATATGTTTGTGTACATATGTATAATATACATATATATGTATTATATATATGCTTCCCTGGTGGCTCAGATGGTAAAGAATCTGCCTGCACTGTGAGAGACCTGGGTTCGATCCCTGGGTCAGGAAGATCCCCTGGAGAAGGGAATGGCAACTCACTCTGGTATTCTTGCCTAGAGAATCCCATGAACAGAGGACCCTGACGGGCTATACTCCATTCGCAAAGAGTCAGACAAGACTGAGTGACTAACACAATACATATATACATACATTATCCATTTTTATTTACCATTCTTGTTACCTTTACAGCAAGATTTTTAGAAGTTACCTGTCATTCATGACCTTGAAAGAAATCAGTTTCCACCTCTTTATCACTTGCCTCTCCCCAGGCTCATTCCCTCTCTCCACATATATTTTTATAGGCTATTATATTTATTCCATTTACATAGGTGAACAGTACTTTCTGCTCTAGTTTTGTATTTCTTACGTTGTCTGTGCTTGAAAATCTATTAAAACAAATATCCAAAAGAACACAGAGGTAAACTCTATAAAGGGCACAGGAGACTATGCTTTTTACAATAGTTTGTTTTGAATGAAACAAAATGGAGCCATAATGTCCACTTGACATTGTAAAATATAAGATGTCAAAAGAATACTAAACCTTGCGTACGGTTTATAGTTGTGCACTTCCCTCCTGGGCTTACTTTGCCATGGATTAATACAGATGTAGCTACAGATGCGGACTTTCAGTGAGTAAGCAGAACAAAAGGAAACCAAACTTTGCAGCCTGATAAAAGAATGAAGCTTAGTCTTTTGGATGTGTAAGTTCATAGGTTACAATGGAAAAACAAACTTACTATTCTTTAAACTTCAGTAGGCATCTCTCTATAGCCTAAATATATCTTATAATTTGATAGGACTGACCCACTCAAAATCAAGTCCAACCATGTGACTGCCAGACTTCTACCAGAAAGTCTAATTACCACCAAGAGTAAACAAAAGCACACACACACACACACACAGAACAGCCAGAGCTACTCTTCACTGTCATTTCACACCAACCCCTTTTAACCCTTCATGTTGATGTGACTAAATGGAAAATCTATTTCTCTGACTGAGCACAGGTATATGCATCTTAAAGACTGAAAGTACTGTTGTAATAGAAATAATGTTTGGTGTCTTTGGTCACTGTCATTCCAGGATGACAAATTAGAGAATAGGTTGTTTGAAATGTCAGTTTTTATAAACACGAGTTGGAAGATATAACATAAATGAATGGTGTTTCAGACTGCTTAAGTTGTCTGAGTAACAAACAGACGTTTCCTTGAATTATTTTGACATAATTTACTGTGAAATTTCTTTTTTTTTTCTTGCTGATATTTCTTGATTTCTTGTGCAAACAATAAAAAAAAGTCTCTATTTTGTCAGGGCTTATTATTTAACTCAAAGAGCACTGTCTTGCAGAATACTAGTATTTCCTAGATGTAATTATTACTAAAATAGAGGTGCATCTTCATATTAGTCATATCAAAAGGATGCAGAAAAATTTGAGCCTCTTTACAAGGTTTTTATAGAAGAGGAAAATATGAAATATATTATGGTGCTTTACTCTTTAGTTTTAAAAGAACTTTATATAAATCTACTTTATTGCAGGGGCATGTTTGTGTGTGTGTGTGTGTGTTTGTGTATGTTTAGAGCAAACGAGATTGAGAGGTGAGGAGACTAGGCTGACTGTCATGAAGGAAGTGGGCTGCAGAGCAACAGAATTACCAGGTTGGTTAGGTTTTGTGGCCTCACATCATAGATAGCCAGCAGAGCAGAAAACTGACATAAAACTACTGGATACAAGGTATATATATATATATTGAAAGTTAAGTTGCTCAGTCCTGTCCCACTGTTTGCGACCCTGTGGACTGTAGACCACCAGGCTTCTCCGTCCATGGGATTCTCCAGGCAAGAATACTGGAGTGGGTTGCCATTTCCTTCTCCAGGGGATCTTCCTGACCCAGGAATCAAACCCAGGTCTCCCACATTGCAGGTAGATGCTTTAACCTCTGAGCCTCCAGGCAAGAATACTGGAGTGGGTTGCCATTTCCTTCTCCAGGGGATCTTCCTGACCCAGGGATGGAACCCAGGTCTCCCGCATTGCGGGCAGACGCTTTAATCTCTGAGCCACCAGGGAAGCCCTATATAGAGTCAGACACGACTAAGCGACTTCACTTTCACTGCTAATTAGGCTACCACATGATTGGCTCTGATTACTGATTTCTCTTCCTCATAGCTTTCTTCAGCTTTTTTTGGCTCAAAAGTATTATTTGTTTAGAAGGCTATCACTTCCCTAACATCTGTTATAAATACTTTGACCATTAAAACATTTTCATTATTATCTGTGTAAATCCTTCTTTTATATATATCAGTCTTCTCCACATTTCTGTCCCTTGACCTTGCCACCTCATCCAGGGAGTCCTTGGAGTTTTAGACAAAAAGCTTCTTCACTCTTCTGAAGCAAGGAGGTTGCCACTTCCTATTCCAGGGGATCTTCCTGACCCAGGGATCAAACCTGCATCTTTTGTGTTGTCTGCAACCACTACACACCTGGAAAGTTTCTGATGCTTTATGTGCATTAAATCGTTTAAGCCTCACAACAATCCTATCATTTTAAAGATGAAGTAACTAAGGAAGTTAAGTAATTTGCCCAAGACCACACAACTAGAAGTTGACAAAGCTGGGATTTGACCTTCAGTAGACCATTTGAATGGTCCAAGTCTGAAACCACTATTTAGTAGATGACTTGTAAGGTACTTTTCAGATATAAAATTCAGTAATTCTAAAGAAACAAATCAGAACTTAATACGTGCAAGAAAACAAAGGCATAAGGAAAATAGATATTACAGTTAGCAAACAAAACTCTATTTTTTATTATGAAAATAATTATACTCCTGTCTTGCCACGCTACCTATTGCTGACAAATGAAAAAGAGATAAAAGTGATAAGTGGATGATTTGCTTCTACAATTCAGATCAAATGCAATAAAATTTTGAGAAATATTACATAATATGTACTAGGAGGTCCTAACCACTGGCAATTTCAGGGGGGTTGAAGAAATCTTAATTATTTAGCTTTTTTAGGGAATTCCCTGGCAGTCCAGTGGTTAGGGCTACATGTTTTCCCTGTCAAGGTTGCAAATTTGATCCCTGGTTGGGGAACTAATATCCCACAAGCCACAAGACAAGGCCAGAAAAAAAAAAGAAAAAATTATTTAGCTTTTGTAAATTTTAGTGTTCATATGTTTACTCCATAACCGTAGAGGAAACAGTTAAGGATGGTCACCAAAATATTAAACGGTGCCTATTTAGAGGTAATAGGGACTGGACTTTAAGTTTGTTTTTTTGGACTTCTAGTTTTTCTTAACACTTTCTGCAATATTGAGCTTATAAAAATTCTGAGCTTTTTTTTTTTTTTTTTTACAAATCAGAAAAACAGGTAGTTTTGAGTTTTGAGAAGGAAAAAAATCTCTACAGCTCCAGTCAAGTTTTAGCCTTGTATGATACGGGGTCGTGAGGACTGGTGACCTCTTCAAAGACGATGTAGATTTAGAGAAGGACATATTAACAGCTCTGGAGCTTTATAGTTTAAACAAAATAATTTATAAAAGACAAATCCTGAGATTTAATGTATATAAAAAATAAATATAATAGAACAAAATGAAAAAAAATCTCAGAAATTGCTCTACCAGTTTCTAAGGATAATGCAGTATCAGATAGAACTATCTTGTCCATTTAGAATTGCCCAGTATGAATTGCACACAGGAACAACTATTTTCTTCATTCACTGCCTATGACCAAGGGATGTTCTTTCATTTAATTAAACATTTCTTTTTCCCTATTCTATCCTTTCTTGCAAGTTGCTGAAGAATCTCATACAATGAACCTTTATTCCCAACTAAGAAAGCCCTTATATTTCTATGGCAAATAAATAAATGAAAACTCTAATACAGTAAAGAATTATAATGAGATTGAACAATAACTGGCTTCCTGACAGGTACCATTTAGTGAATTGCTATTTCAGTGCCCTAGACAGTTACCTGAGTTAATTCAATTTTCATATTGTTTAATTTTTGTCTCTAAAATCACTCTTCACTATCTCAGCTCTATAGGATGGGACAGTCCAAACAGCCTCATTTATCTAACATTGTGACCATGAATCTAATAAGAACTGCATGCAGGCATTATTTATTTTTAAAGGAATACTATGAATAAACTTGTATTGACAGAAGTGAAAAAGAAGGTACTAAGAAACAATATCAAAACAAGAGAATTTTATTTTTTAACATGATGTGTGTGTTTTAATGTGGACCTGTTATTATCTTTTAAGCTTTATAAAATGTGAATATATATTAACTTTTATACATAAATTATGACCATTTTGGAAAAAAAGTTATTTGTCATAAATAGAGGACATAAAATGCCTCTGCCCTCACTCAAGCACTCATTTGACTCATGGTGCAGTCTTGAATAATTTTAAACCAAACATGACTGCGGCAATCAATTTTCGTCCAATTTATTGGGCATGAGTTAAAGCCAATTAAAAAACCATTTTTGGTGCAATTCAAGGGGAAAAATGTATAAACCCATGAAAAACAGATTTCAGTCCTAGACATGAGTCATCACTATTCTAAATAATGGCGTCAGTCCCAAATCAGAAAGAACATATCCTAAAATTGCATATTCCACACTGGAAACTGCATTTCTCAGCAATGATTTTATACAATTTAAAAATATTTTTAAAATAAGAAATTGATCTGGAACGAAAATCACGCTCTTCAAACCCTGTCTTACTTCTGAATATTTTTCAGCCACCAAATTAAAAGGTAGTTTTCAGCAGCTCCTGAGTTTCTGAATTAAGAACTAAGGTACAAAGCCATCTGTGACTTTTACACAAAGAAAGAAAACATTTTACCTGTAATTTTAAAGTATCTCTTACCTATTAGACCATGTCTCCTTTTACATGAATATAGTGGCTCTCTTTTAAGGCCATAAAATGAAATAATCCCTGTACGCTCCAGATAATCTTAGGGTAATCAAAGCAGCAAAATGGAAGCTTCTAGGTTGGAAATTACAGCTATAAAATGCAGCCATACATTTGCAATCTGTATATTAAAAAGGCCTTTTCAGGGTTGTAGCAGTTCAAACTACTCAAGCAGACGTTCATTTTGGTCCTGCCTCTCCTCACTCCTTGGTATATGACTCTAGCCGTGTTGCCTGATCTCTCCAAGCCTCAGGTTTCTCATTGGTAAAATGAGTATAAAAATAATAGGTGACTTCCCTGGGGATCCAGTGGCAGGGGGGCTGGGTTTGATCCGTGGCCAGGGAACTAGATTCTACAAGCTGCAACTAAGAGTTTACATGCCGCAACTAAGACCTGGCACAGAAAAATAAATAAATATAAAAAAATTAAAATAATAGCTACCTTTTAGGGAGGATGTTGTGAGCATAAAGTGAAAAAATGTCTGTTAAGTGTTTAAGAGAGTGCCTGGCACAGAGTGGGTCTTCAATGAACAACAGAACTTGTGAGAGATCAGATGAAAGTGCATTCATACCTCAACCCACTTGCAGAGGCTTTTTCCTTTGAAAGTACAGATACCTGGTCTTGATCCCAGGAGTAATTCTACTCGGTAATTCCAAGGTGAGGGCTAAGCATACATGTTTATAAAAACCTCTATGGATGATTCTCATGAGCTACTGGTTTAAAGCAAAAAATGATACAGATTTTTCAGTTGCTCAGTTAAATATGGACTTGTAAACTCTCGCTTGAACTGTTTTGGATTGGCTTTCTCCGTTGAGTAGATGAACTGAGTAATTGACAAATCTGTATTCTGGATTATGCTGAGAGATTTAACTGGGAGACATTTTAAATGTTTTATTTGTATTCAGATGTCTGTGAGGTCACAGAGCAAGCATGATTTTCTACAATTTCCTGTTATTATAATAAAAGAACAGACTTGTGAGATAAACCTGGGAAATTACAGTCATTCCACTGGCATGGATATATTTTAGTGTTTACTACCTCTTGTAGCTTTTGCTTCTGTTTAACACACTTAAGCAGATAAGCCAATACTACCAAATCAATTTTTCCCAGTGATATATTTTCCTGTTGAGTTCATTTCTAACTCTCCTATTCCAAGACAAGTGAGCAATCTTCTTAGTGATACAGATTAGGACTGCCACACAATTAAGAAAAGCAACCACCAGAGAAAGATATATTTTGGCCTGAAATGACCACCCAACGAGTTAACTCACCATGATTGTTTAACAAAAATGAGGGCATTTTCCTTGGGAACAACTTTTAAATATTAACTGAAACCAAGACTCTCCTTGGGCTTCCCTTGTGGCTTAGCTGGTAAAGAATCCACCTGCAATGTGGGAGACCTGGGTTCGATCCCTGGGTTGGGAAGATCCCCTGGAGAAGGGAAAGGCTACCCACTCCAGTGTTCTGGCCTAGAGAATTCCATGGACTGTATATAGTCCATGGGGTTGCAGAGTCGGACATGACTGAGCGACTTTTACTTTCACTTTTCAAGACTCTCCTTAATATCGTCCCATTAGTGGAGATTAGTTTATTAGATTATAAACTGTCTCCCTGTTGAAAGAGAGATTGTCCTAGTAGATCTTGGATTTTAGCAAGGTTTGTAAAGAGGCAATGAGAACCTAGGGGAATAAGGGATAGCCAGGTGCTAGGGGTATCAAGGGTAGGTGATAGGGAGGTGAGATAAGTCATTCACCATTTTTTCACCATTTTTGCCTAGGGCTGCTCTAGGTCCAGCTGGTATGGTCTCAGACTTAAGGCCTTCTTTGTTGGTAGGCAATCAGAGTTCTTTATACTCTAGCATATCTTTATTCGGGATTCCCAGGTGGCACCAGTGGTAAAGAACTTGCCTGCTAATGCGGGAGATGTAAGAGATGTGAGTTCGATCCCTGGGTTGGGAAGATCCCCTGGAGGAGGGCTTCCCACTTTAGTATTCTTGCCTGGGCAATCCCATAGACAGAAGAGCCTGATGGGCTACAGTCCATGGGGTCACAAAGAGTCGGACATAATTGAAGTGACTTAGAACGCATGTACATCTCTATACAGGAATCCAAGAAAATCCAATACAGCCATACCCCCAAATAGAATTTTGAATTTAGAGAGTTTCTAGAGAGCAGGCCAATACCCTTTCCTTGGATCTAAATACGCAAAAATTCACCTAAGATCTCTCTGGGAAAACATCTGGAAACATTCTACCTGCAACCCCATCTCAGGGTTCACTACAGTCTAGATATAATTCAACATCATGTTTTGCCAAGCTGTTGGTAGATCAAAGAAATGTTGATTAAGATACTGACCAAGAAGTGGGTTTCCCTAAATTCTAATTGCAAAACTATTTTTAAATCTCTATGTTTCTATAAGGGTAAAATGAAATTATAGTATTTTCTTTTCTTACTTTATAAGGATGCCATGAAGTCAAAATAAGATTACATATATGAAAACTGGAAAAAATACTTATTGCTGTGGCATAAGAATTGAGAGAAAAATAATTATTTTTTAAGGTACATAGCTTTCTAGCAAATTATCCAAAGCCTTTCAGGAATATATTTACTTTTATTTATTATGTAAGCTTTTTTTTCTTTTCTTTTCAATATAATTCCCCCAAAAGTTTCAAAATCAACTTGGAAGATAACCCTATGCCTTAAAAAGTGAAACTGCCTCACACTTGCTGAACAATTAGCATGGAAATGTAAATCTGTAGAAAAAAATGAAACCTTCCTTTTTGGTTGTTTGTGAATGTAATGTTTTATATAAGTCTAGACTTAGACAATTGGCTTCTAAAACATGGCTCTCTAAAGTTTTAGAGGAGAGATCCGTTTCAGAATATTTCATTTAACCAGAGAGAATTGCTTTCTCACAGCTGGAAGCTTGAACAGCTGTTGACTTGGCACTTTTCTGTTCCTCTGGGTGAGAGTTCATGGACCCTCCTCATGCCATTAGGAGGACAGTCAGCAATGTATGTGGTCAGAAATACGTCCCACGCCAGCCCATTTCCAAGGCTACCCTTCTATCCTCTCCCTAGGACTAGGGCACAGATAACTCAGAGCCCTGGGTCACCTAGCGGAAATAGTCTCTCAGTTGAGGAAAACCAACCTCCACAAAAATCTGCTTTCTGACCCATGGTTAGGTCTCAGGCTTATGTGACCATAAAGATTCCTTGAAGGACTTTTGATATTGACCAGTCTCAGAATTTGGCTTTTTTTTTTTTTTACACTTTATAGGAAATTTCCCTTTTATTTAGGGTGTATTTCTGAGTGCTTCTTAATGAATTGTTTGTTGTTGTTTAGGTACTCAGTCATGTCCAAATCTTTGTGACCCCACGGACTGTAGCCCACCAGGCTCCTCTAATGATGGGATTTTTTAGGCAAGAATACTGGAGTGGATTGCCATTTCCTTCTCCAGGGTATCTTCCCAACCCAGGGCTTGAACCTGCGTCTCTTGCATTGGCAGGTTCTCTTTACCACTGAGCCACCTGGGAGCCCCAGTATTCCTGTTGCTGCTGCTGCTAAGTCGCTTCAGTCGTGTCCGACTCTGTGCAACCCCATAGTCGGCAGCCCACCATGCTCCAACGTCCCTAGGATTCTCCAGGCAAGAACACTGGAGTGGGCTGCCATTTCCTTCTCCAATGGATACTAAATAATAACTCCCTTTTGAACATATAGGAAGAAGAACAAGCAAAAAGACTATTTCAGAATAGCTGCCACTGCAGTACTATTTACTGTACTCACCAGAGGATACCTCTCAGAATGGCTCAACATATCTCTCCTCTCATTCCCTGTGGCCTCTGGCATTTGATGTTCAACTAACTCTTGACTTGGGCCACTGGCTACATATCGGTGTTAGAATGAAAACATTCCCCCTACTTTAACACCTCCTGCTAGTTCAATAAAGCGATGTTTAAATAACTGAACTGGCTTCAGTGAACTGTACTTGCCATTTTTTCCTGCTTCTTAGCTAGATAAAATGGAGATAATTATGAAGTGGATGAGCAGGTTTAATGAAAGCCAGTTTCTTTTGGTATACTCCTGAAGCAGCAATCATCATCTGTTTGGCTTTTGAAGAGCAACAATTATAATCACTTAAACCCCCAAGGGGAACAAAAATAGAATTTACATTAGCATATAAAATATACAGCTGGATTGGGCAAGCCTATAAAATTCTGGGGAAATCATTCTAATCTGAATGCTATTCAAACTCACAAGTAATATGAGTTCAAGAGTATTTTACATGCTTCCTTCCTATAAAATAATACATATAACAATGTTGAGAGGATTTTCCTAAAAATGAACACAAGGAAATTAAGAAAAAAAATTGTTGCCAAGAGAGAATCCCAGAAGGAATGGACTAAACAGTATTGTCACGACATCGGTGAGCATGATATTCACAGGAAGTACCAATCACTCTGAAGAGAAGATTTCCCATGCATTTAAAGAAAGAAAATGGGGTGGTTTTAGTCTGATCAATAATGAAACAATCATAAATAAGGAAAATTGAAGATTAATAGTACTTTCCTCCTCCACTGTAAATGGGAAAGCAATACAAAGGAAAGTGAAATCGCTTAAGTTGATCCCCAATTGCTATGAAGCAGAACCCTTTTTCCTATTTTAAAACATTTCCCTATTATTTCCTCTCAAATAACCTCTTTCTTACACCTCCCTTTCTAATGCTAGCCCAGATCACAGGCAATCTCTCTCACCATTTGTGTTATTTAATTACTTTTGCTTTTGTGTGCCTTTCAAGGTTTTACAAGATACCCTTTTTTTGGTAGAGCACTGAAGAATAAAAATGAGGCCTTTGCATTATCCATTATGCTACTACCAAGAAAACACTAACATAATCAATAGAGTAAAGTCTTTCCTGGCTGTGCGCATTTGTCAAAAACAGTATTACTGAGAAATTACACTAATGAATCTTGAAAAATTCAGCATCCTACATAGAAAACTTGCTCTTCCTCATCATAAGTACATATCATAATGTAGAGAGTAGGAAATATATATACTTTCATCTTTCTTTATATTATTTGAAGTTCCACTATTAATGGAAAAAAAAGTCAGTGTGCAAAATTTCACCTCCACTGGGAAGCACTTCCTGAATACCCACAGGAAAGCCAACGGTGGACATATTGGCGATGGCTTCCTCTACTGTCTAAAAGCACTTCATACACACCTCTGATAACAATTATCTCACTGCATTATAAGGAGACTGACATGCCCTTCTCCTACACAGACTCTATATAGCCTGACAGCAAAGCCATCTTTTTCCAGCAGGGTATTCCTGGGCTCTAGCACTGTACCTTAAACCTAGTAAACATACAATCATGTTTGTTGAGTGAAGTTTATCATTTCCATACTCCAAGACATATCAAACTGTTATGGTGATTAATAAGGATCAACCATATATTAAATACTATCTCTACCATAACATCAAATCTAATGGTGATCTAAATGGTGATCTAATGGTGATCTAAAGCACTGAGAAATTAGAAATTCCAGTCCAGATTTCTGTGGCAGTCCTTATTCTCCTTATGTTTAACAAAGGATAAGGGTAATTCTTTAGATTTTATTAAATATAATGTGTCCAGTGGTAATTTTTTTTTTAATGGAAACACTCACAAAACTGAGTTCTCACTTCTTAATGGGAATGACTTCAGGTTTCATTAGCTTTCCATGTCTTTCTTTCTATAAGTTAGAATCATTAATACTGCCTTCTCAGCCATTGTCAAACTTTGTCTGGTTTGGCGGTACGTAGCTAGTTTTATTGGAGAAGGCAATGGCACCCCACTCCAGTACTCTTGCCTGGAAAATCCCATGGATGGAGGAGCCTGGTGGGCTGCAGTCCATGGGGTCGCTAAGAGTTGGGCACGACTAAGCGGCTTCACTTTCACTTTTCACTTTCATGCATTGGAGAAGGAAATGGCAACCCACTTCAGTGTTCTTGCCTGGAGAATCCCAAGGGATGGGGGAGCCTGGTGGGCTGCTATCTATGGGGTCGCACAGGGTCGGACACAACTGAAGCGACTTAGCAGCAGTAGCAGCAGCAGCTAGTATTATTCAGCCTTTTGCTATAAACTTTTCGTGTTCTGAAGGGCTTTGAAAATCCATAACATGTAATTTTACTTTGAACACAAAATGTAAAGATTTCATGTTTGAAAGAATTTAAAGTAATAATTGAAATGCATAGCATTAAAGATTCCAGGACCTATGCAGGAACTATCTTAAGGTCTTTTCATTTCTTTTTCTAATTTAAACAGAGTCCACATTTTCCTAATTTTTCAAGTGAAATTATTATTTTGTTGAAGTTATGGGACAGCGATGGAGGAGAGGTGCAAGAGATGCCACAAACCTATCCTAAAATACTCTTAGATTTTTAGTGAATAATAAATGTTAATATTATTATTAGACAAAATTCAGTTTTGTGGCATTATCCCACAAACTGAAACTGAAAAACTGCTTTAATAACTTTTTTGCTTAATACTAATATAACTTTTTGTATAGTTATTATTTATACATACAGACTTATGTACTTTGATGAATTTTAAGGGAAAGAAAATTATATATAAAACTCTATGATTTTAGTCAGTAATAATGGAATGTGAATTTTCAAATCAAGGATAGATTAAAATAATAAATATATATTATTATGTACAGATACATATTTATAATAATACATGTATTTTAAAATATATGTATAATAACAAATATATTGTTTATGATAAATATATTATGCATATAAAATATATAATAAGATAAAAGATTACACAAATATTTTATTAATGCTGTTAAACAACCTAGCCTTAATTTTAATTAAAATAAGGCAATAACTAGAATTAGATTTGGGGATCAGGGGTAAAAGTCTAAGAGTGTCTTTTAAGGCATGGTTTCCTAGGTCAAAGTGAGGCAGAACTGAATTATATGTGACTGACTCCTAGACTGTTAACATTGTTCTTAAAAGTCCAAAATTATCAGACTTTTTAAAAAGTAACTTTTTTTGAAAAGGAATTTTCATAGGTTTAAACAGGATAGGGCTGGATGATTTCTCTTTCTAAGAGTCAAACTTACAAAGTGGATAAGCCATTTTATTTATTTATTTTTTTTTTTGCTTTTGATTATATTTTATTTTTTTTATTTTACATAATTGTATTAGTTTTGCCAAATATCAAAATGAATCCATTTTAAAAGTCCTTTACTTAGTGAAGTGAAAGTCGCTCAGTCATGTCCAACTCTTTGCAACACCATGGAGTAGTCCATGGAATTCTTTAGGCCAGAATACTGGAGTTGGTAGCCTTTCCCTTCTCCAGGGTATCTTCCCAACCCAGGGATCAAACCCAGGTCTCCCTCGTTGCAGATGGATTCTTTACCAGCTGAGCTATCAGGGGAGGAGCACTAATTCAAATGCCTTTTAAATATGACTGCTCTCTGCATTTAATAAAAGCAACTCTTTTTTTTTTAAAAGAGAAGGGTCTACACAAAACAACTGAGGACTCTACCCACTGCAAAAAACGCAGTTACAGTGCTTTCGTTTCTTCTCAGGTGAAAGTGAAAAAACTGAGCAGTTTTCTGTTGAATGACATGATGTGCTTAAAGATCTTTTATTAGTACTTAGGGGGGCTTGAGTGGATGCTCCTGACAAAATCTTAACATCTTCAGTTTTGCAGTCCCAAGGTAGTAAATAAATAAACCTGAGCAGATACAGTATCTATGTCCCAATCTCTTAGGTTCAAATATTTTATAATAAAAATGAACAATTGGAGCTTTTTAAAGAGAAAAGTTTTTTTCCTAGTATTTTAGAGTCTATCATTTTATAATATTTAAAAAAGTCACAAAATGAAGCACCATTTGAGACTTTATTTTTCTATATGATTTTCTATCTTTAAGTCTCTTAGTTCATTAAATGAAAGTAGTTTTTAAAATGGAGGTCCCTATTCACTGAATAATTAGGCTAAAACTTAATTGATTAAACTCTTAGAAAATAAACATATGGCCAAAAAAATCATGAAATGATTTGCTACCTATAGAGTCATATAACATTTCACTACTTTAGCAAATGTTACTGTAACTGAATTTCTTTTGTAACTGAATTTTTTTATTTTAAAAAAGTCTTTAAAACGGAAAATTAATCTTATTTACATTGGTAAAATGAAAAAAAATCACTGCTTATTTAAGTTAAATTTAAATAAGGGACTTATTTTTAAGTCCCTTGTTTTTAAGGGAAACTGGTTTTCAGTTAGTCTTTCCTTTTATGAAGTTGTTGCTACATATTTGTGTATGTTGTGTACATTTCTAATATATTGGCACATATTTGAAAATACTTTTGTCATTAAATTTAATCGTCCTCTTGTTTTGTTAACTTTTGGGGTGGGATAGAAGATGCAATAAATTTTCCATTAGCATCCTCAAAAAGAAACAACCAGCCAAACCAGCAAAATGTATCCAAACCCAATTTGGGGACATAGGAATATTTCAGTAAGATTTTTTTTTCTCCAAAATGTTTTATTGAGGAAAGTGCCAAGAGTAACAGGTAGTCATTCCTATGTTTGGAATCTGGGGAGATACCATGGGTTTTATGTGGCAGGTCTCTTTAAATTTAGTAAATGAGCTCACATTTTCTATTATTTCCTTTTCATTTTGCTTGATATTGAACCCAAGTTTAGAGTCAGATGGATTCAAATCCTCACTTCATGGTTTATGAGCTGTCTGACTCAACTACTCAGTTCTTAGACGTAACACCTAGAGCATTCTGAAGATGAACTGAGATAATACAGGTAAAGCACTTACATATATGATGGGATGCCTGACTGGATCATGGTAGAAAGACAACAAATATTAACTATTAAAGTTAACTTCTTAGCTGTTTTACATTGTGTATTTGATATAAGATACACACTAAGCTTAATGCTAATTAGACATAATAAATGAAAGTTATTTTTTCACTTTTAAAATCATAGTTTCACTTCAGCCATTTCTTTTTTACCTGTACTTTTTGCTTACAGGAACATTTTATGTCCAAGATATGGTTTAAAAGGTAAAATCTACAATATAATTTTAGATGACCCTGGCTATCACTCATCCCCACTCCCTATATCTCATCCATTTTTCCTCCTTTATTTATGATACCTATTCACTTAAAGTGAGTCAATGTCATGGGAAATGAATATTTCTATGAGAAAACAGAAATATTGCTTAGTTGAAAGCACTTAAAATTTTGTTCTTATGAATACTATAAGCTTTCTGTTATTTGTAAAATTTGTTCTAATGGAACAAGATTTAGGGGAAGATATCAAAACATGGCCACTGTATTTCCAATGTGCCAATAACATATAATTAGAACATTGAGAAAAAAATGATTATAATATTATATTCTGATATAAAGAAATTTGCATATAGAGAATATTAGAAGACAACTTTCAACTATCCAACTTATTTCAATAATAATTTTTATGATTATCCTTAGCTGAAATAGTAGTTTTAATGTATAAATGAAAAACTACAGTAAAGTTGAGGATTTGTTTGAGATTATGAGTATGATAAAGTAAATATGATTAAAGATGTTTTTCTCAGTTCAAGTGTCAAAGCAATCTAATTTTCTATATATATGTTCAGGCCATATATTTAAATAGGTATGAAAGTTGAGTAGTATGGTCCAAAATAAATTATACAATTGAAAAAGATTGTTAGTTGACTACCTGTGCTCTAAGAATATCAATACATAAGAAAAGCAAATTTCCCAACTGTAATAGGATTTAATTATATATTTTAAAAATATATAAAATACTATATTCTAACCTAAACTCTTCTGAGAGTCAAAACTTTACTGAATTGATTCTGCTTTTACCAACAGATAAGTGTTTTAGTTATTTTGTATTTAAACTCTCAAACTGAAAACTGTTTTAAGGATAGTAATTGCAAATAGTGATTACTTTGAAAGTTAACCATAAGGTGTCATTTTCCTGTGATATTCACTGGTAAATGACAGTTAGCTTCATGTAGAATAGACAAAAAATAAGTCAGTTGTTAAAATAAGTTATTAAAGTGTAAGTCTAATAAAATACATTAATCTTTATTGCAAAATAATTAGTTTTAAAAGTTACTATATGTGTTTCTCATGATCAGAGGACATTTGTAACAACTTTAAAAAACTTTATTTCAGAATACATCTTGAGAGAAATGTAAGTACATACGATTATATATTTACACACATATAAATCAAAGTTAGAAGTGGTTTCAACAAAACATGAGAACAATTACTTTCAAGGGAGTACTTTTGCTTCCATCCCATCCTTCAAATGAGAAAACTTGGATGCCCTTGCCTCATCAGAGAATGTGCAAGTCCATTCCAATATTGGGGGGCCCAGTCATCTCCATGGCCTGCCCTTGACAAGTTAAAAGGCAACTAGATTCACAAACGGAAAAAATTAGGACTACTGAGAGCTGGCCAAACAATTCAGAATTTTAGATGAAAGGTTGAGCCCTTTACCAACTTGAAAATCATTCGAGTTTGCCACAAATATTAAGTTGGATAGTTTATCCTCAGGAAAGTAAATGAGATACAGGGTCAAAACTCAGAAACCCTTCCCTGGAATATACCTCTCATTAAAAAAAACTAATAAAAGGGATTAGAAGAGGAGATGGAGGAAAGACCCTTAAATGAACCTGGTCATTTTAGCTGAAAAAGAGGATGGAGTCGGGAGGAGGGCAGGGAGAAGTGGGAAGGAGGGTAGCAAGCAATCCTCTTCTCCAGCACCCAATCTTTTAAGATCACAACTTTCCAAATGCATCATTTGATCATCATTTAGCATTTAAAATTTGTCTAAGAATGATGGCTTCTAAGGTTGCTACCTGAGTAAGTGCAAGGAAGAAAGAGGGAGGTCTAACACTGCAGGTGACAGCAAGAGATCGTTGTAGTAACTTGCAGTGACCCCATTGTTCCTTTTCTCTTTAGGATTTTGATCAGGAATGACCCGGCTACTGTGCAGAGTTCAGGAAGTCAGAACTGCACGGCGCTTTTGAAACCAGACAATAACCTAGTTCCCTTCTCCCTCCCCTGTACCTCGACCCTGCAGACTGCCAACTCTCACCCACTTTAAATGCATCAGGTACGTTGCCATCCCAAGATTATCAAACAGATTAACACGGAACATGTTAACTGACTGACCATAGTAAAGAGAAAACAATTAAAACTACTGTTTTTTGTTTCACCGCCCCCTGCTCCCAGCACCCAGCCCCCAGCCCTTTGTGTGTGATGAGTCCCCTTCAAACCACCCACAGACCGAGCACACGAGAAGAAATGGTAATTTTTTGTTTAAAAGTTCACTTACCACGGCAACCTCATATTGCTTTGTCATGCTTTTTGCACTTAATTTTTCAAAACTGCTTGTGCAGGGCGCAGAACTGGGAAGGCAGGACTAAAGTGTCTCTAGTAATCACAACAAAAAGGAGAGAACATTCACCAATCAGAATTACATTAAAAAGCACAACCCCCAGAGCAAGATGCAAGGTTCAGACCACACCAGGGAGGGGGTGGGGTGGGAAATGCCAAGCTAACAAAACAAAAGGTAAAGAGTGGTTGGAAGAGAAATTGGTCCAAGCCGCCTTTAGACAGAAGACGGGCTTAAAATCACCACCACTATCTCTCTCTTCCCCGCCCCCAGCACCCCCGCGATTACCCAAGTGTCTGCACTTGCCTCCGGCCGGCTCAACTGCAGGAGACGAACGCCTCATCTAAGTTCACTAGCCCCGCCACAGTCTTCTACTGCCTGATGGGTTCGTTCAGGAATACACTTCCAGAGGCATCCATCCACTTGAGGTCTGGGCTTGGCCACTGCTGCGGGGCTGCAGAGAGCAGCTGCTAGGATCGTTGCCGTCTCGTCCTTGCCTCATTCGCGCTGCACAATAGCCCCGGCTGGGTGCACTTCATTAAGCCAGCCCGAGAGCCCCGGGAGCAGGGCAGGCAGTGTGACAGCGCTGCCCCTTTGTAATGACTGTGTGATGGATGCAACCGAAGGGTGGGGTCTGGGTGGGTCAAAACTGTTAATGACAATATGTATCATTCTGTCTGTCCTCCAGGAGAGGGAAGCCCCCTGCCCTGCCCCCTAGATCGGATGGTCTCTCTCTCTCTCTCTCTCACTCTCTCTCTCTCTCTCTCACACACACACACGCACACTTCCGTCTTTCTCCACCTCCCTCTGGGATTTTCTACTGTCAGCGTTCAAAAAAGTATGAAAACCATCGGATCCTTTCCATGTGAACAGATAATGGATAGCGAATTTGTCCGTAAGGAAAGAGAAGATCATAAAATCGAAGCATACAGGCATAAGTGGAAGTGGAGAGAACAGCTAGGTTGGGGCAGGAGGGGAGCAGTCGTGCGCCCGGGACTTTAACGAGCGGATAGTTTAAAACTGTCAGTCAGTCGCACCCGCACCTCCGCTCGGCTTCGGGAGGCGCGAGACTGAGTTCCCAGCGCTCCGCTTTCCTCCCGGAACCAACCTGGGGGCCGGGCGCAGAGGGAGAAGTGGGGATAAAATCCACACGAAAGGTCCCCGCCCGTGAGCAGACTGCAAGAAGGGGTCCCGGCGCCCTGACCGCGCGCAGCCGGCAGCCGAGGCACCCTGCAGCTGGACTGAAAGCCAGATCGGCCGGGCAGGGGGCTGCCAGGGTAATGGAGTGAGTTCCGGGTCCGAGACCCGCGGAGCGGGCCAGGGATTTGGTCCCCGACAGAGGGGTACACCTCGGCCCGACACCCCGTCCCGTTTGCTAGTTCGGCGCGGCTCCCTGGTCCGGAAGCGCCGCCCTCGCAGGTGCGCATCAAAGTCTCGGCTTCCACGACTCTACCTCTCCCCTCCCATCAACCTTGCCACCCCTCCCAGTCTCACTCCTACGTCTTGCTCGCTCTGCACCCCCCAGAAGGCAGAAAGCACCTGAAAACGTCTCTCTTTTCGCCTCTTTTGTGAAGAGTCTTGAATCGTTGCTTCGCTGCCTTCCTATTGCCCGGTTGAAAACATCCGCGGATACTTTTTCCTGTTCACAAGCAGTGATTTTTCAAGTATGGGAAAGGCTTACGGTCTACTTTATTTCTCTGTGTGGACAAATAGATTGTTATTTTACACTCAACTTTCCATTTCCCAACTTACTGTGATGCTCTCCAGTTGATGTGGCTACAGAGCATCTGTCTCGAACAACCTGAGCGACTTCTCCAGAAGCGCGTGGATCATATTTATCTATTTTTATTAGAGTTAATGAAGCTCCATTTCTCTGACACTGTAATCGACTTCTATATTTTCTTCATGCCTTACAGCAGTTAAGAGAAAGCAGAGAGAAAACAGAAAGTTTATGTATAATGAAGCATCTCTCCGTTTTTATGTCAGCTATTTATTTATTAATCACTTAAAATTTGTGCATATATGAATAGGTTCTGCAGACTGTTCTAGGCCGTGGGAGAGCACTAAAGACGATTTTTATGCCACTCTTCAAAGAGCTTCTGATCCAAAGGGAAGGTAAAGGAACCGGTGGTAGCTTTTAATTGCTTCTAATAAGAAACCACATTTAGTGACAGCAAGCAGAGATCTTGTCAGAGACCTTCAGCATACGGGGGAAAAAAGGATATGGTGTTGACTTTACTGTTCCTAACCTTCAAGGGCACAAAAACTTTCCCCTCTTTTAACCAACTACTTTTCACAACCCTTGGAACTTTTTAGAGATACACCTTAATGAATAAGAATATGAATTATATATAATTAACAAAATAAGTGTTTCTATGTAAATAGCTCTTTAAAGAGCATAGAAAACTTTTTTAAAAGATATTTCCTCTTACATTGTTTTACTAATAATTTGCATAATATATAAGGCTTCATAAAAACAGTTGTGAGTGGAGACAGAGCTTGAATGGTTTTTGTAGTATATTATTATAAGTGTAATAATAAAGAATAAAAGTTTATTTTGTTCTTAAAACTCACCATTACTTCAAGACCTAGTTTGGCAAGACACTAAGGACTTTTCTTTTTTAGCATATTTTTCTGGTTGAAGGTACCCAGGACATTTTTCAAAGAATAGCTCATTAAGTGACTGGGTAAGTTCCCCCTACACTCCTTTTCAACAGTTTTGAAGACCTTCTAGAATATATGTACTTGAATAAGTTCACTTTTCTCTGGTCTCCTGCACTGCTCCTCCAGCCTAGAACTACAACTCTTAGGAGAGGAAAAAATGGAAGGAATGGGAATGCTAACTAATGGAATAAAGGGGTTTTCCTTGACAGTTTGAAAAACAGACTAAAGAAATGAACAATACATTTGGAAACTGGGTCTTTTAACAAGTTAAAATTTTAAGATGTGATAAAAATAGCTCCAGTAAATGTATGCATTAAATGTATTAACTTTGCAAAACATGAAATTGCACCTGGGAGACGTTAACACAGTTGGAGATTATTAAGACGTATCAACTCACTCAGCATTAATGAGGAGAACTGGAGCCTAGTGTGGAACACAGTTGTACTAAATTAGCAAGAGTCATATGCCTAAATGTAAATTGATTTTTGCCTAGGAGAGAAGGATATATCAAGCCCAAAGAAAAACTGTAGATATGTTAAAACAAAAAACTTACCATTCTGCAAAAGTGTTTCTCCTCCCAAAATTCTCTAGCCCATTCCATGATAACCTATGTTATAGCATTAGTACACTTTAAAAAGGATGTTTAACACCTGAAAAAGGTAATATATTCTATTTTCTATTTTTATTAAATCTATTTTATTACAATTAGAAGCCTGATTTATTTTCTTTGCTGTATGTAGCAGGGAAAAATAGAGGACAAAATAGTTTCTTTGACATACATCAAGAATGAGATTATCATCAATAAACACAAACCAGGTCTGGAAAATATATAAGCTAGGTATTAAATAAGTAATTTACCATCTGTAAATCTCCCACCAGTGGGTAAATATTGAGAGTCATGCCAAGGTTTCAGTGACTCGTGGAATACAGTGGTTCATCCCAAGTGACCTTGACTCTCCCCTTTTAGGAACCTCTCAGTGAGTTTTGTTACAAGAAAGAGCAAGATGATTCTTGTAAGACTCCAATAAGGAATCAAAAGATTCTCCTGCGTGCTGCCTTTTTAAGAGCAATTTCAATACTCAGTCTCTAGGAAAGCATTATTTTTGTGCTGTTGAGATTTCTTTGCCCATATTAGGTAGTAGGGTTTCTGGAGTCATATAGAAATTGGTTCCAATTCTTATAAACTGGATGACTTGGGCAATTCTCTTAAGTACTCTAGACTACACTTTTCCTTTTAGTCAAATTAAGAGCAAGGACAAACTACCATTGTGATGATTTAATGATACAAAGAATGAAAACACACCACCTAGTAAAGTGTAAACCCCATTGCAATTGGGCTCATTCAACACAAAATCATGGCATCTGGTCCCATCACTTCATGGCAAATAGACAGGGAAACAATGGAAACAGTGACAGACTTTATTTTCTTGGGCTCCAAAATCACTACAGATGGTGACTGCAGCCATGAAATTAAAAGACGCTTGCTCCTTGGAAGAAAAGCTATGACCAACCTAGACAGCATATTAACAAACAGAGACCTTACTTTGCCTACAAAGGTCCATCTAGTCAAAGCTATGGTTTTTCCAGTAGTCATGTATGGATGTGAGATTTGGACCATAAAGAAAGCTGAGTGCTGAAGAATTGATGCTTTTGAACTGTGGTATTGGAGAAGACTCTTGAGAGTCCTTGAACAGCAAGGAGATCCAACCAGTTCATCCTAAAGGAAATTAGTCCTGAATATTCATTCAGTCCTTCCAGACTGAAGCTGAAGCTGAAACTCCAATACTTTGGCCACATGATATGAAGAACTGACTTGCTGGGAAAGATCGAAGGCAGGAGGAGAAGGGGATGACAGAGGATGAGATGGTTGGATGGCATCACCGACTCAACAGACATGAGTTTGAATAAACTCTGGGAGTTGGTGATGGGAGGCCTGTGTGTTGCGGTCCATGGGGTCACAAAGAGTCGGACACAACTGAGTGACTGAACTGAACTGAAAACAAAATCTCAACTTCCTTCTTCCTGTCTTATTCTAATTTAGAGGCTAAGTTGAATATTTGAGTTTTCCAATTTTACTTGCGGTTAGTTGTGGCTGTTTGATGTATTTCTGGAAAATTAAATGTTAATACATATTTGCTGAGGGGGCTTCTGGGAAAACTTGCTTTCTTGATGCAAGAGGAATAGACACAGCTGCCAACACATTTTTGCCCCTTTGCCCTACTTGCTTCTTCCTGCCTGAATATTATGTGATGTCTGGAGGTGGAACAACCATCTTGCAGTTATCAGGCAATAAGTTGAAGGCCAATCTCTGAAAGATGGTAGAAAATAAAGATGGGAAGAATTGGGATTCCTAACTTTGGAACTTTTGTTTTATATGAAAAAATATACTGTTCTTTATTTAATCTGTATTTAGCTGAGTATTCTGGAGCTTGAAGCTTTCCTAGCTGACATATCTACTACTGTTGTTATAGTTTCCTGCTTATACATAAAATCTGCTTGATTATTCAAATGACTCTGCATGTCTGCCATTTTGAAGAATTCTAGGTAAAGGTTACTCTGAGACTTCACCCACATCAGGTCACTAGTACTGGTGGGATGATCTGCTCAAATGATTGAACCAAGAGTGGGTTTGTAAGGACCATTTATCTGAGGAAGTCCTTCAACTGACAGTTCTTTTTAAGGAATTCCCATAACTGTCTATAATAGATTGAACTTAGAGTTTATTTAATCCAGATGTCTTTCCACCTTCTTTTCATAATAAAATACCTTTTTGCTTTCGTTTTCAAATAAACATATAGGCATAGTCACCTTGGAGTATATTCATATTGCAACATTCAGAATCCTCACCTGGGAAGACTACGCTTATTTAATTGATGACTCCAATTTACCGGCAAAGCCAAAACAATTTTAAATGCCCTCTTTTAGTGATTATATTCAGAATCTGAATCATAATTTTAGGGCATGCTGGAAAGATCAACAAATATGTACTCTTAAGATTGATTTTGAATTTGGAAAATATCCAAAAAATTGTTCAGAGTCAAATCTAGTCAATTAAGTACGCAATCACAAACTGGAAAATAAACATTTTTTGTTACTGTAAAAAACAATTCGATATGTACACAAAATAATCAGGTTTAAAATGTGTTGCAACACTGATGACATGATTTAAATGAATATGTCTTCCGAAGATGACTGCTTTGGAGTTATACACACTTGGTCATACATGTTAGCTAAACTCGTCAGTTTCATAACTGTGTTGTTATTGTTGTATAGTCTCTAAGTCGTGTCTGACTCTTGTGACCCCATGGACTGTAGCCTGCCCAGATTCCTCTGTCCATGGGATTTCCCTGGCAAGAATACGTAATAGCTATGCTCAGGTGGAATTTCTTTGGATAAACCAGATGTTTCCTTTTCATCTTTCCCCTTCCATTCTGTCATAAATTTCTTTTTTCTGAAACAAGTTCAGTGTTCATTTGATTGAAAGCCATTTTTGTACTGTAATTTTACTAGAGTTGCTTTTTAGAAAAGTACAAATAGCAAAACAAAATAATAATACTGGTAAGATTTTGAATCAAACAGAATTTTATTTGAGCTCCAACCTTACTACTCACCAGCTGTGTAATTTGAATGATTATTTATTTAATCATTTAAGCCTACTTTTTATTTGTAAAATGAAGATAAAAATAGTATCTATTAATATCTTAGAGAATTGTGAATAGTAAATAAAATAATACTTATGAACTTTGTGTGTTATGATTGGGATATACTTGGTGATCAACAAGCATCACTTAGGATAAGACTATATTAGGCAAATAGAGAAGTCTTTGAATTATTTAAAAGGTAAACAATATTAGGTTATTTATAGGAGTTCTACCAAGAACTGCATGCAGTTGTATACTTCTAATTTTCAACAATTTTGAAGACTTTCTGAAAAATATACTTTTTACTAAGTTCACTTTTCCCTGATCTCCCTTTCAGTTCTCCTAGAACCACATCTCTTAGGAAAGGAAAAATGGAAGGAGTGGATATGCTAACTAATGGAATAAAGGTATTTTCTTTGGCACTTAGAAAAACAGACTAAAGAAGTGCACAATAAATTTATTGTCAGTTAATAGTTTATCATGGATAGTTAACATGGACTAATCTGGGTATTTTATTATTTTGTTTGATGCAGTTATATTTCAGTGTATAATTCTAGATAAAACAATCTAAGTCTCATTTCTTCAGTGTAATGTAACTAATCTCTGTCTTCTCAAAAAATAGTTAAGAATGCAGTAATTACTTCTTTACCTCTTGTAAATAAAGAACAGAAAACAGGGAGCATTTGCTAATAGCCAGGAAGTCACAATTAACTTGTAGTTTACCAAAGATCTCCAGAATTACTTGCAGTTGGTTGGTCAGTCACTCAGTCGTGTCCAACTCTTTGCGACTCCACGGACTATAGCCGGCCAGACTCGTTGTCCATGGGATTCTCTAGGCAAGAATACTGGGGTGATCTCCTCCAGGGGATCTTCCTGACCAGGGATCGAAACTTTGTCTCCTACATTGTCAGGCAGACTCTTTACCACTGAGCCACCTGGGAAGCCCCACCCCACACCCCTCGCCCATTACTTGGAGATCTAAGATAAAAAGAGAAGGTAGATGGCAGTTAATTTAGATCATGTTTATGACAGTCAGACAGAGGTGACTAAACAAAAATAGGGTTTGGATATAAGTTACTCAACTCCTCTGAGCCTATTCCTTCATCTGTTAAATAAGAAAATGAAACAATACACTTTTAAGGTATTCAGTTACTTGCTTCTAGTTAATTTTAAATATAAAACACAATTTTCTCATTTGAATCAAGATCTTCCCCTTACTGACCTAATTGTAGTTGTGTGAAGCAGAATGGAAAGTAAAACAGAGGAAAGAAGAGAGATAAAAGAACATCTTTCAATAGTTTTTGATTGACTAGAGTTTATTGTGTGTTTAGGGTGCGACCTCAAAAAGGAAATTATATTTTTCAGAAGAAAGGGAAAATCAAAATCCTCTAAAAGGACTTAGATTTTAAACTTTTCTTACTTTACTGGGCTTCCCTGGTGGTTCAGACTGTAATGAATCTGCTTGCAATGCAGGTGACCCAGATTCAATCCCTGGATCGGGAAGATTCCCTGGAGGAGGGCATGGCAACCCACTCCAGTATTCTTGCCTGGAGAATCCCATGGACAAGAGAAGCCTGGCAGTCCATGGGGTCACAAAGAATCAGACATGACCGAGTGACCAACACTTACTTATTTTACTAGAAGATAAATATATCGTGAATAATAAATGTTATGCTATGCAGGGAATAGTTTATTCAGAAATAAAAGTAAATGTATGTTAAACTTTAATTTTTTTTGATAGAGAGGAGTCAACTACAGACCAGTGGTTCTCAAAGTATTATCTACAAACATCATCACCATCATCGTCTGAGAAACTATTAGAAATGTAAAATAATTGGGCCTCATTCCAGACTTACTGAATCAGAAACCCAAGTAGACCTAGAAATCTAAGTTTTAAGAAGCCTTCCAGAAGATTCTGATGACTGTGAAAATTTGAGAACCTCTGCTGCAGGCTTGAGCAAAAGAATATGTCCTTTATAATGTGACACTGCCGTTTCTCCCATCAAGAGAAGTTGTCTCTATCAATACCCTTAGAATCTGGGCTGGTTTTGTGAAGTGCTTTGATCAACAGGATGTGGCAGTAGTAACAGTGTACCCTGGCCTCAAGAATCCTTGCACTTTTCCTCTCCCTTGGTACCCTGACACTACCATTTTAGTAATCTCAGAGTAGCGTATTCAGACATGAGAGCACATGGAGGAGAACCCGGGTATGCCAGACTGGGACATCCCGGCCAGCCAACAGCCAGTCAACTCCCAGAGAAAATCAGGAGAGTTGCCTGCAGGTTCCACAGGTGCTGTATGAATAATGCCAGCCAAGAGGGGAACTGCCCAGCCGACCCACAGACACATGAGGAATAGTAAATGCTTACTGCTTTAAGCCACTGAGTTTTGATGTGGTTCATTATGCAGCAGTATGTTAATCGACACAGCCTACTCAAAGTGTAGAATACATTCTATTCCAGTCTGTCCTTAAGAAGCTTTATATTGATAACACTTTAATAAGGTTAAGACATCATATTATTTGAGGTGTTAACATTCGGTTTATAAAGATTGTTTCAAGAATTGCCCAGCAATTTATAGACTTTATTGCTGTTACTTTGACCATAATTTTCTAGTTAGAGAGCTCCTACTTTGTTTTCCCTTTTCTTTGCTAGTGGGGATTACTAGATTCTCATATAATTAACTGCCTGTTATGACCATGCACAGATCTTATTCATCACCTGTCCTAGTGTTCAATACCTGCCTTTCAACTTCCCTGTTTAATATCAGGGAATATTTACCTGCCTAGGTATTTGCTCTTTTTTTTTTTTTTGCTACAGGATTTACTTGCCAACTGTGCTTGTGTCCTCTCTGCTCTGCTTCCTTGTCCTCTTACATTCTCCCCAGGAAGACAAAAGATGGAACTCTTTACTTGGAATGCCTGTCTTCTGGATAATGACTCTCTTGCCTTGTTTCTATGTTCAGACACCCAGTCTTTTTGTGCATGCCATTCTCTCTCAACGCGGCTGTTTCACCCACCACCTAGGTCTTAGAAATGAATGGTAGGGGGCAGAAAGTGAAATAGGATTTATGGCCTGGTCCTGGAAAGGCAGTGTAGTATAGGTATATAGCGGACAGTGCCCTTTTAATTTTTTTAAATCCTATGGTTTTATTAGGCAAGGTTACCCAAAAGGAGCAGTAAGATGCTGAGAGGGAACAAGCTACTTTAGACAGCTACTTTTTGTTTTGCCTAAAGCCTGCCCCGTATCCATGGAAATTCAGAAGCATGGTCCATGGAGAAAGGCTGTGCTGTGTCTTCACCTTTTATTACTGGATTCGATGTCTACTGTTGCTGCAACAACTTACCACAAGCAGTGGCTTAAAACAAAAACTTTGTTATGTCATAAGCCCAGGTCTTTTGGGGCTATGATCAAGCTGTTAGGAGGGCTGCCTGCTTTCTGGAGGCTGAGGGGAAGAATATGTTTCATTGTTTTGTCTAGTTCCTTGAGACTGCCTACATTCCTTGACTGGTGGCCCCTTGACATCTTCAAAGGCAGTGATGGGGGTGGCGTCTTCCTCACATCGTGTCCCTCTGATACTGACTCTCTTGCTTCTTTCTTTTATAAGGACTGTTACAACTACATTGGGCCCACTTGGATAATCCAGGATACTCTCCCCATCTCAGGGTCATCAGATTAGCAACCTTAATTCCATTTGCAACCTTAATTTCCCTTTGCTGTATATTTGCAAAATTGAGGGATTAGGACATAGACATCCTAGGGGAGGGTCATTATTCTACTTACCACATCCATGTAGTGACAAAAAAATATTTCTCATCGTAAACAGGTATCTGTAACATCTACTCTCTAGGAATTACAAAGACAAATAAAGTTGTGCCAGGCACTTTGACTTTAGGGAACTCATGTAATGAACTAAAAATCCTAAGGAGTCTGAGAAGGAAATTTTTATGTAGTAAGTAGCCCATGGGCTTCCCAGATGATGCAGTGGTAAAGAATCTGCCTGCCAATGCAGGAGATGCAAGAAACATGTGTTCAATTCCTGGGTCAGGAAGATCACCTGGAGAAGGAGATGACAACCCACTCCAGTGTTCTTGCCTGAAAAAACCCCATGAACAGAGGAGTCTGGTGGGCTACAGTCCACAGGGTTGCAAAGAATTGGACACAACTGAGTGACTGAGCACACATACACACACACACCCCCC
Organism: Bison bison bison; assembly: GCF_000754665.1. Taxonomy (NCBI): domain Eukaryota; kingdom Metazoa; phylum Chordata; class Mammalia; order Artiodactyla; family Bovidae; genus Bison; species Bison bison. The sequence goes on from NW_011494898.1 coordinate 2,168,416, forward strand.
CCATAAATAGCCTGTGTGAATATATATATATATATTTAAAAGCCTATGTAGTTCTGTAGTTCATGTTCTGTGAGTATTGTTTTTAACCTGAACATATCATACTTACGTATGTGAGGACAGCATTTGTAAAAACGAGCTTCCCCCAAAGAAATGAGGACCAATTCAAATGGGTGGAGGAATAAGCAGAAGGGAACAGAACAAAAGATGACTTCATAAAAGCAGAAGCAGTTTTTTACATTCTTATTATAATGTAGTAACTCCACTCTCAAACCTTCATCATTTCCTCTGGCCCCAACCCTGAATCACATCTATACTGTTGATTTAGCAGCCAAGTCAGTAATTTGAGTGTTTGGACTTCTCCTGCATGCTAAATTCTGTTTACAGAATCAAATGATTTTCAAATGGAAGTGCTTATCTGGAATTTGAAGATGAGATATATCTGAGTGCACAGAAAATCTCAAGTCTGAGAAATAATTAAATTACAACACTATTTCTACTGAGCTCAATATAAGTTTATTAAAATAACTGAAATGTTTCCTTGTTTTTATCGTTCCTGTTCATTTTTAAAGAAAAATTCTTCACTGATTTTGTAAATGTAACGCTTGCTCATTTTAATGAGTTCAAGTCATGCAGAAAAGTAAAAAGAGCTGTTTTTATAAAAATCACCGCAAATCCCTTTTTAACCATTATTAGCACACAGTACTTGCTATTTTTTATTTTATAATACTTACTCTTTTTACAAATAAGTAATGAATTAGAAAGAAGTCAAATGAAGTAGAAATGAATTGGAATGGACTGCTAAATTTCAAATAAATGTTGTATCCAATACGAATTCTATTATTTCTTAAGAGATCCCTCTAAAGTTAAGAAGAGATGACTAAAAATAAGCAAATGCTGAGTCATAGCTTTAACACCTACCCATTTCAATTTGTAGATGGCATTGAATGTTTCCCTGCTCTGAAAGATGAAGATATTAACTTCTCTCTTTGCTCCCTTTCTACCTTTCCATCTTATTTATATTATTATTTATATATTGTCAAGGTTTTTACATTTATATCCTGTTCTATAATTTAGACATATTTTAAATTGATTCAGTGTTTGCCCAAGACTTTTTATGTGTTTTCTCTTTATTTTTCCATCATCTCTCAAGTAGTTGGATTTCGTTAACAAGTAGCATGTGTTCCTCTGTTTTTTTGGTTTGTGTTTTGTGTGGTTTTGGTGAAGAAGTGTGCAAGGGTGTTGTATTTTCAGACTTCTTTCATGTTTGAAAACATCTGCCTGTTCTACACACTGCTGTTGTTTATCTTGTGTACATGTATACTTTGTGTATGTTGGACATTTACATTACTGTTATATTCCTTTACTCCGAAATTTCTTAGATATTTTCCAGTGACATCTGTCATTGATTATTACTGTGGAATAATATGAGACCAGCATGGATACTTCCCTTTGTTGGAGATTTGCTCTTTTTTCAGGTGCCTGAAGAATTCTTTATCCTTGAAGATTGGTAATTTAACTGTGGATTTATCTCAGAGATCAGTCTTCCTAATCAAAATATGTTACTTTTCAATCTGCAAATTAAACTTTTGCTTCAATTCAAAGGAAGATTCTCCTTAATGAAAAAAAAAAGAAAGAAATTATGTCTTTGAGTACATTGCTATGTTTCTCTGAATTTTCTAACCTAAGAGACACTTAGGTTAGAAATTCTGTTACATGGAATTTGTCAGTTTTCCACTTCTGTGCATGTGTGCATGCTCAATCGGGTCAGACTCTTTGCGATCCCATGGATTGTAGGGGGCCCGACCAGACTCCTCTGTCCATGGAATTCTCCAGGCAAGAATACTGGAGCAGGTTGCCATTTCCTAGTCTAGGGTATCTTCCCAACCCAGGGATGAAATCCATGTCTCTTGCGTCTTGTGCATTGGTAGGTAGATTTACCACTATGCCATGACCTTCCAATTTATTAACTTCTTTATTATTCATTTGCATTCCTATGATTACCTCAGGTCAGTTCTTTCTTGCTTTTAAAACTTATTATTAATTCGTTATGACATTGTTTTAGTGCTCTACTTCCTTAGGTTTGCAATCCCTCTTTTCTTCATTCTGCTGTTTTAAAACTCATTTTTGAGTTCTTGTTTTCCTTAAGTTTATTCTACATGGCAAAGCTTTGCAGAGAAATTAATTCACTTTTTTTGCATTATACTTTTTTCTAGGCTTGGTTCAATGTCGGTCTTTTATATGCTTTTCCTCCCTTCCTAATATGTTTGTGTTATTGCCTACTATTTATTTTCATTATGCATGTGCATGGAGATCTGTCTGGACCTGTATTTGTTTTCTTGTAATTAAAGGAATGTTTTGATAACTTGCTACTTTAACTAAAACCAGTTTGCTTTCTCTTCATAAACAGTTGATAGCTAGGAATTTAGTGTTCTAGGTTTTTTTTTTCTCAAACCAAGATGGCAAAGTGAACAAGTAGGAGAACTCAAGATTATGTGAACATCTGGGTTCTGCTATCACTTCATAAATTATATTAAAGATTTTCTACCAAGGTTCATTGCTCCATTGCTTCATTTTCTACCAAGGTTCATGGGCAGTGGTGGGATATCTCACTCTTAAAGAAGAATTTACTTAGAATTAAGGTGGTCTCTTAATTCTAAATGTAGACCTCACTTCTTTGTTCACTTGCTTTTTATCATCTCCTTCTCCATTAGGAACATTTCCACTACTCTCCAGTCAGGATAAAGAAAAGGGAAAGTTGCTTACTTCAGATGGTATGTTTCCTATTGAATGAGATCCCTTAGCACTGTTTTCTGACCTTTCTTAACTCTTTGTGCCAAAGATGATAGTTACTTCTCTGATGGATAATGATGCCTGTGATTTGGTACATAAACATAATTAATTCTGGGTTTTAGCTGGTTGCTCATTTTGCTCTAACTCTAAACTGTGTCATCCACTTAACTTCTTTCAGCTACAAATGAAACATTTACGTCTCTCATCTGCCTATGCTGCTGCTGCTGCTCCTGCTAAGTCGCTTCAGTCGTGTCTGATTCTGTGTGACCCCATAGACGGCAGCCCACGAGGCTCCCCCGTCCCTGGAATTCTCCAGGCAAGAACACTGGAGTGGGTTACCATTTCCTTCTCCAATGCAGGAAAGTGAAAAGTGAAAGTGAAGACACTCAATCGTATCTGACTCTTAGCGACCCCATGGACTGCCTATACCTTGTGTTAATTCTCATTTTTCCCTTTCAGAAAACAGGAAGGCCAGAGAGAACCCCTTAGTGACCTCAATAGAGCAATTTAGGTGGGGATAGGGCAGGTTGGAGGCTGATGTTGAGAGATATATCATGCTGTCTTCCAAAATCCTTTTCTTATTTTGTTGGCTACTTTTTTTTTTCAATAATTTTTGCTTTTTGGCTGCGCTAAATGGCATGTGAGATCTTAGTTTCCCTCACCAAGGATAGAATCAGTGCCCCTTGCATTGGAAGCATGGAGTCTTAACCACTTCCTCCCGTGCCTCCTTTTTTTAAAAAATGGCCTTAGGCTATGCCCCTTTCCTTGAATATATGACATTTTTTGTCTAGTGTTTACTATTTTTTTGTAGTCAATTCTGTAATATGATTTCATTTGGCCATCCTTATGTGTAAGCCTGAAATCATTTATTTTCTTTTTAATTAACTTTAATTTTTTGAATAGGCAACACACAGCATAAAATGCAAAATACACAAAGGTGTGTACAGTGAAAAGTAAGTATTCTTCCTACTCTTACCTTCCATCAATATGGATTCTTTCCCTAGAGACAATTACTGTTACCAGTTCTAGTGTAAATCTCCAAAAACGAATGGTTTCTGTGCATAAAAAATAAATATATATGTTCATGTTTCTATGGGCTTCCCAGGTGGTGCTAGTGGTAAAGAACTTGCCTGTCAGTGCAGGAGACGTAAGAGATGTGGATTTGGGCCGAGTTGGGAAGATCCCCTGGAGGAGGGCATGGCGACCCACTCCAGTATACTTGCCTGGAGAATCCCGTGGACACAGGAGCCTCACGGGCCACAGCCCATAGTGTTACCAATAGTTGGACACAACTGAAGTGACCTAGCATGCATGCACTTATAAATATATATATATATATAAATACATGCACGCATAAATATTTTTAGTTTTTAAATAAAAATGATAGCATACACCATACACAGTTTTATACTTTTTTAAAACTTATTATATCTTGAATGTAGTTCCATATACAAACATATACAACTGCTGCATCCTTTTTAATTTGTGCATAATATTTTATTTTATATCCATGAATAATTATGTCACTGAAACTCACAAGATATAATTTGTAGGCATAATCTTCCCCTGCCCCTACGGTGGAAGCTTGGGCAGATTCTCCATGACTTTTTTGCTCCCTTTTAAGAGATTATATAATCCTATAGTCGTTTTGTCAAAACACAGACTGAATTCAGAAATCAGAATGCACCGTCTTAGAGATTAGTCAAAACTCAGAGATAATCAATTCAAAATTGATATAACACACCAAGCTTAGGGACAGGGTTGTTTTGATGTGAAATTCTTCTTCCTTATGGAGCTCCTCCAAACTCCTACCCCGACCCTTGAAATTTGCTAGTCTTTGAGCCCTCCAGGGTTAGAACTGGGAGGATGCGGAAGGGCAAGATATTTGGACTGATCCCTTTCAAGGGATATTTTCTCACGCCCTCTCAGTTCAGTTCAGTTCAGTCACTCAGTCGTGTCTGACTCTTTGTGACCCCATGGATTGCAACATTCCAGGATTCCCTGTCTATCACCAACTCCCGAAGCCTGCTCAACCTCATGTCCATTGAGTCAGTGATGCCATCCAACCATCTCATTCTCCATCATCCCCTTCTCCTCCTGCCTTCAATCTTTCCCAGCATCAGGGTCTTTTCCAATGAGTCAGTTCTTCACATCTGGTGGCCAAAATATTGGAGTTTCATCTTTAGCATCAGTCCTTCCAATGAATATTCAGGACTGATTTCCTTTAGGATGAACTGGTTTGATCAAGGGATGTCCAAGGGACTCTTAAGAGTCTTCTCCAACACCACAGTTCAAAAGCATCAATTCTTTGGTGCTCAGCCTTCTTTATAGTCTAAATCTCACATCCATACATGACTACGGGAAAAACTATGGCTTTGACTAGACAGATCTTTGTTGGCAAAGTAATGTCTCTGCTTTTTAATATGCTGTCTAGGCTGGTCATAGCTTTTCTTCCAAGGAGCCAGTGTCTTTTAATTTCATGGCTGCAATCACCATCTGCCATGATTTTGGAGCCCCCAAAATAAAGTCTGTCACTGTTTCCACCGTTTCCCCATCATCTCCATGAAGTGATGGGACCAGATGCCATGATCTTAGTTTTCTGAATATTGAGTTTTAAGCCAGTTTTTTCACTCTCCTCTTTCACTTTCAAGAGGCTCTTTAGTTCTTTCTCACTTTCTACCATAAGGGTGGTGTCATCTGCATATCTGAGGTTATTGATATTTCTCCCAGCAATCTTGACTCAGCTTGTGCTTCATCCAGCCCAGCATTTCTCATGATGTACTCTGCATGTAAGTTAAATAAGCAAGGTGACAAAATACAACCTACATACTCTTTTCCCAATTTGGAACCAGTCTGTTGTTCCATGTCCAGTTCTAACTGTTGCTTCATGACCTGCATACAGATTTCTCAGGAAGCAGGTCAGGTGGTCTGGTATTCCCATCTTTTTAAGAATTTTCCAGAGTTTGTTGTGATCCACAGTCAAAGGTTTTGGTGTAGTCAATAAAGCAGAAGCAGATGTTTTTCTGGAACTCTCCTGCTTTTTTGATGATCCAACGGATGTTGGCAATTTGATCTCTGGTTCCTTTGCCTTTTCTAAATCCAGCTTGAACATCTGGCAGTTCACAGTTCATGTACTGATGAAGCCTGGCTTGGAGAATTTTGAGCATTACTTTGCTACTGTGTGAGATGAGTGTAATTGTGTGGTAGTTTGAGCGTTCTTTGGCATTGCCTTTCTTTGGGATTAGAATGAACACTGACCTTTACCAGTCCTGTGACCACTGCTGAGTTGTCCAAATTTGCTGGCATATTGAGTGCAGCACTTTCACAGCATCATCTTTTAGGATTTGAAATAGCTCAACTGGAATTCCATCACCTCCACTAGCTTTGTTCGTAGTGATGCTTCCTAAGGCCCACTTGACTTCACATTCCAGGATGTCTGGCTCTAGGTGAGTGATCACAACATCATGGTTATCTGGGTCATCAAGATCTTTTCATGCCCACTAGACCAAACATATGTCTAAAGTGGACTTTCTGGTGGGCTTTTCAAAGGTTCCCTGCAGGGTCCCACAAAATATAACACTCTTGACATGGGCCATGTACTTTTTCTTTCAGCAGGGTCTTTCCTATCCTGCCTCAACTTACATTTCCCTGCCAGGTAATTCACCCTCCATAGTTATTCAGTGATGAGTCCCCTCACCCTCTGCCAGTTTCTAGATGCCCTCTTAGGCCAAACTAAAGATGGTCTTAACCTGGTTGTTCTTTAATGTCCATAACTTGTCCATTAGAGAATCATATCTTTTACCCTGACAATTTTGGGACTGTGGTCTACTCAACACAACAGACCTCTCTTGGCTTTATCACTAAGTGGTTGGTTAACCCCCATTTCTTATCCTGTGGACTTCTCAGCTCCCATGAGGTCCTCTACAGGCTACACATCTCAAGTTGTCCCAATGTCCTCAATCAAAGCTCTTTTCTAGTACTTCACTGAATTACAGTAGAGTCCGAGGCAAAAGATGTGCACCCCTCTATACAGTTAACAAATTATCCGTCTGTTTTGAACCAAGTGAAAGAAAGTGAAAAGCTTCCCCTTATGAGTATATATAAAGCCTCACTTTTTAAAAATTTTAATTCTACTTTCTTTTAAAAATGTTTATTTACTTATAGCTGTGCTGGGTCTTCACTGCTGTTACATGGGCTTTCTCTAGTTGTGGCGAGCAGGACCGACTCTAGTTACGGTGTGCAGGCTTCTCACTGCGGTGGCTTCTCTTTTTGCAGAGCATGGACTCTGGAACCTGTGGGCTTCAGTAGTTGTGATTCACGGGCTTGTTTGCTCCTTAGGATGTTGAATCTTCCCAGGCCAGGGATTGCAACCCATGTCCCCTTCATTGACAGGTGGATTCTTAACCACTGTGTCTCCAGGAAAGTCCTATAAAGCCTCACTTTTGTCCAATGTGTTTGCACACTTTTGCCAACCCACATAAACATGCCTAGAGGGAAGAACACAATGACTGTGCTGGTCTGAAAGGAGGGGTGTTTAGAAATGACTCTTCCCTTGCACAATAATGTAACATCCTAAACAGAAACAAACAACTCATCTTTATTTAAAATTTTGATATTCTGTTCAATGTGGATTGGTTCTGCATTAATTTTGACTTCTAAAAATCTTACATTAACTATTATTTATCTTGATTACTGTTTGGCATCCTCTTTAAATTTTAAAAATAATCGCTTTATTAAGGTACAATTCACATCATAGTATCTATTTAAAGTATACAATTGAATGAATTTTAGTGTATTCTCAGAGTTTTTAAATCACAATTTTAGAACACATTAATCACCCCACAAAACACATTAGCAGTCAGTCCCTTTTCTCCACAGCCCTAGGCAACTACTAATCTACTTTCTGTCTCTATTGATATGCCCAAGAGAAATGAAAACATATACCCACATAAAAAATATTCATTGCAGCATTATTCATAATAGACAAAAGATAGCTCCCTTAAAAAAAAAATAGATAGCTCCCTTAAGTTTTGCATTTGGATCTGCTCCTTCCTTGAGCTGAAAGAGAAGAAATCCCTCATTCTTTCGCCTTCACATCAGTCCAACACTTCTCTCCAAAAACAAACAAACAAACAAACAAAAAAAAACCCAAAAACTCTTCACAAACTCCTCTGTAGATTCATACTTTGAAGTGCTTTTTTCAAGTATAGTTGGTTTATAATATTATTAGTTTCAGGTGTATAGCATAGTGATTGTGTTTCTTTGCAGATTATATTCCATTATAGGCTATTATAAGATAATGGGTGTAATTCCCTGTGCTGTGCAGTAAATCCTCATTGTTCATCTATTTTATGTGTAGTAGTTTATACCTGTTAATCCTATACCACTAGCTTGTTCCTCCCCAACTTCTCTCTCCTTTGGTCATCACAAGATTGTTTCCTATAAGTCTCTTTCTGTTTTGTATAAGCATTCATTTGTATTGGTTTTTTAGGTTCCACATATAAGTGAGATCATATAGTATTTTCTAATTCACTAATTACATTATTCTCCACAAGCTTCATCCACATCATTGCAAATGGCATTATTTCATTCTCTTTCATGGCTGAGTAATATTCCATTATATACATATATGTATATATACATACATATATGTATGTAAAATACATACCACGTCTTCTTAAGTTAATCATCTGTTGGTGAGTCCTTGGGTTGCTTCCACATCTTGGCTATTATAAGTAGTGTTACAAATAGAGGTGCATGTATCTTTTCAAATTAGGCTTTTTGCTTAATTTTTTCCAGTTATATGCTCAGGAATGGAATAGCAGAATCATATGGTAATCCTATTTTTAGTTTTTTATGGAACCTCCATACTGTTCTTCACAGTGGCTGCAGCAACTTTCATTCCCACCAACAGTATAGGAGTGTTTCCTTTTCTCCACATCCTCCCCAGCATTTATTATTTGTAGACTTTTTGATGACATCCACTCTGAGGGTGTGAGGCAATACTTCATCATGGTTTTGATTTGCATTCCTCTTATAATTAGCGATATTGGATATGATTTCATGTGCCTGTCAGCCCTCTGTATATCTTCTTTGCAAATATCTATTAAGGTATTCTGCCTAATTTTTGATTGGATTGCTTGTTTTTTTGGTATTGAATTTTATGAGCTATTTGTATATTTTGAATATCAACTTCTTGTTTGCTGCATCATTCACAAATATTTCCTGTGGGCCTCCCCCCTGCCCACCTTGTTCCATAGGTTGTTTTTTGTTTGTTTTACTGGTGATTTCCTTTCCTGTGCAAAGTTTGAATAGGCCCCATTTGTTTATTGTTGCTCTAATTTCTTTTGCCCTGGGAGACTGATCTAAGGAAGTACTGCTACAATTTATGTCAAAAAGTCTATGTTCTCTTATGGGAATTTTATGGTATCTTGCCTTATATTTAAGTCTTGAAACCATTTTTGAGTTTATTTCATATATGGTGTAAGGGAATGATCTCATTTCATTGTTTTACACATAGGTGTCCAGCTTTACAAGCACCACTTGTTAAAGAGACTATCTTTTCTCCATTGTATATTCTTGCTCTCTTTGTTATAGATTAGTTAATCACAGGTGTGTGGGTTTACTTCTGGGCTCTCTGAATTATTTTTATAGCTTGATCTGGATGAGGCATCCACCAGTCTTGAAATTGGCTCTGAGTAGTTGGTAAGGAAGTAGCATGGTTAACTCTAGAAATCAATTGGTTGGATTCACATCCTTCTTTTTCAGTTGTAAGTGAAATTACTTAAACTCTCTGAACTTCAATTTCCTCATCTGTAAAACTGAGATAACAGCACTATGTTCCTCATGGAGTCCCTGTAAGGTTTAAAAGAATAAACTCATATAAAGTACTTGTTAGTAATGATAGATTTAGTGTTAGTCATTACTTTTTTAATTGTGGTAGAAAACACATAAAATTTAGCATCTTGGTCATTTTCAAGTGTAGAGTTCAGTAGCGTTTATTTACATTGTTATGGAACAGATCTCCTGAACTTGTTTATCTTGCAGAACTGAAAGTCTATACCTATTAAACAACTCCCCTTTTCCTCCTGACCCGAAACCTGGTAACTACCATTCTACTTTCTCTATGTATCAATTCAGCTACTTTAGATGACTCAGATAAGTGAAATCATACAGCATTTGCATATTCACACTTATTCCACTCAGCATAATATCCTTAAGTTTCATCCATGTAGCATGCGACAGAAATTCTTTCCTTTTTAAGGCTGCATAGTATTTCACTGTATGTATAAGCTACACTTTGTTTATCCTTGCTGTTTGCTTCTATTACTTGGCTGTTGTGAATAGTACTGCTGTGAAGATGGGTGGACAAATACCTCTCTGATACCCTGTTTTCAGTTCTTTTGGCTATCAATCCAGGAGTGGGATTGCTCGGATCATATAGTTCTAGTTTTACTTTTTGAGGAACCATCATGTTGTTTGCCACAGTGGATGCAATCATTTTACAGTCCTATCAAGAGATACAAGAGTTTCAACTTGTACAGATTTGGACGAACACTTGTTAGTTTGCTTTTCCTAATGGGTGTGAAGAGATTATCTCCTTGTGGTTCTGATTTGCATTTTTTGATGATTATTATGCTGAGCATCTTTTCATATGGTTGCTGGCAATTTGTATGTAGTCTTTGGAGAAATGTCCATTCAAGTCCTTTGCCCATTTTTAAGTTGTGTTATTTGGTTTTCTATGGTTGAGTTATAGGAGTTCTTCATATATTCTGGATATTAACTGCTTTTTTGGTATGTAGTTTGCATATACTTTCTCCCATTTCTGTAAGTTGCCTTTTCACCATGTTGATTGTGTTCTTTGATGAACAAGTTTTTAGATTTGATGAAATTTTTTATTAATGTGCTTTGTAAATTCAATACATAACAATCTGTCTTTGGAACTTCATATATGTCCTGGAGGAAACTTCAGTTTTAACACCCTGTAATATTTATTTGCTGGTTTCTTATTGATGAACATTTAAGATTTTTCCAATATCTTGCTATTACCAACAATTTTGTATTTATTTTTACAGGCATCATTTTTCATCTGTGCAAGCAAACATGCCTAGAAGTGGAATGCTGAATACAATGATTTACACTTTAAAAAATTTGATAACATATATCAACATACACCCCTGCTAGTAATTTATGAATGTATCTATTTTCTGACATACAGGACAATACAATACAGTATGTACTTAACTTTCTTGTTTTTCACTCTGATAAATTTTAAAAACTGTATCTTATTGAGGACTTTTGGCTAAGATCAAGTGTAGAATGGGGGGGGCTTCCCAGATGGAACAGTGGTAAAGAATCTGCCTGGCCAATGCAGGAGACTCAAGAGTTTCAAGTTTGATCCCTGGGTTGGGAAGATTTCCTGGTGTAGGAAATGGCAACCTTACTCCAGTATTCTTGCCTGGAGAATCCCATGGATAGAGGAACCTGGTGGGCCTTAGCCCAAGGGGTTGCGAAGAGTCTGACAGGACTGAGCACACACATATACACTGCTATTTTAACCTGCATTTCTTTTCCATAAGGGAAGGTAAAATCCTTTCATAATCTAAGGACTGTTTGTTTTTCTTTTCTGTGCAATGTCTATGTCTTTTGCCCATTTGGGGAGATTTTTAAAAAGTTAAATGACTTCTAAAAAATTGAAGATTCTTATCATTAAATATATTAAAGAAATCAAATGATTGTAATACAAGTAGCAAATATCTTTCCTGAATTTGTATATCTGACTTGATTTATGCTTTTTTATTATGCATAAAATTTTGAGTTTATATGGTTTACATATTTTTATACATTTCTTTTAAATATAATATTTTAAAAGACTTTTCCCAGCCTGAGAAGTTTTATGACTTTTTTTTCCTACAGTACATTTTTGATCCACCTAGAATTTACTTCAGTGTGAGGTATGCAGTATGGTTACAAAGTTGTGTTTTCTTGGTATTTTTTTCTACACTATTTATTGAATAATCCAGTCTTTTTTTCTCACTTATTTGTAATGCCTCCTTTATTGTTTATAATATTCCCATATATAGTTGGGTTTATTAATTTTTCATTGATACAGACCCACACATTCATGGACCAATCTATACTCTTTTAACTAATGTGGTTTTTCAATGTCTTAATACCTGGAATACTATTCCCATTCCACTTGGAATATTTTAGTGCTTTAAATGAGTAGGACTCTTTTATTTTTCAGAATTCTCTGGCCATTCTTGCTTGATTGCTTTTCAATATGATCTTTATAAGCTTCTTGTCAAATTCCAAAAATATTGTCTAACTATTTTTACTGGGATAAAAGAGAACACTAAATATTAGAGTATTAAACTATTTATGAACTTAAATTTTATAGTCTAAGAACATGGTATGCCTTTCTATCTCCTCTTTTGTGTTCATTTATAATATTTTAATGTTATCATCATATAGAGCTAATGTATTACTTGTCAATTTTATTCTTGATGTTTTACCTTTTTCTTAGAGTTTATAATTGGATCTTTAAATTTTATCTTCTAAGTTGCTGTTTGCATATATGCAGGCTATTGATTAAATATTAATATTATTCCTGGTCATTTTACTGTTATTTAGAATAGCTTTTTAGCTGATTCTCTTGGGTTTTCTAAGTAAATGACTTTACTATCTACTAATAATGATAATTCTTTCTCTTCAAATGTTTGTATTTCTCACTCTTTCTCTCTTTCTCTGCTTTATTTTTTGTCCATGGCAGTTATTCCTATCTAACATTTATTTGCCTATTTATTGGTTTTCCCCTAATACTATAAGCTTTATGAAGGCAGGGTATTTAGCTGCCTTGTACAAAGATTTATCCCAGCTGCCTAGAAAAGTGCCTAGCACCAGCTGACTCTAAATAAATGTTTGTTGAATGAATAAACAAGTGTTCAACAATAATGATGGTAAAGAATGCATTTTACTTGTTCCTAATTTAATAAGAATGCTTTCATCATTCCCCCATTAAGTCCTATGCTGTGTACAGTAGTTAACATTTGTTTACTTAAAACTTGTTTTGTTTAATTCAATGAAAGGATTTAAAAAGATTGACATCTGAATTTTTTTGTAGTTCACTGGTTTAATTTTTTTTAATTAAACACATATTTTCCTGGGTAGTTATGTCCATATAGATGAAATAGTATTAGTATTTGAGCCTTAATAATTATGTGACTGAAGTGGAGTATTTAGCTTTGCATCTTTGTCATTACCTTGTTGCTTTTTTCCCTCAGTACTTCTTTGTTTAGTTCTACTTTGAATTAAACCCCTAAACAGAGAAGTGTACAAAATGCAAACGTATATTTCAATGACCTAACACAAGGTGAAATCCATGAACGCATTTCCAGGTCAAAAAACAGAACAGCACCAAAGTATTGGAAGTGCCAACTGTGCCCCCTCCTAGTCACTATCGCTCCTACCCACGATCCTGACTGACATTATCACTTAGTTGTACTTGCTTTGTGCTTTTAGAAGTAGCGTCATACAATATGCATTATTTTGTTCATTATAAAATCCACCCAAGTTGTTTCTTATAGATGTGGTTTGTCCATTTCTATTGTTGTAATATGATAGCTTATTGCGGGGTTATACTGCTTGCAGAACTCTCAATCCCCTCTCCCTGCACCCAAAACAGATAACTGCAGTGTGCTATTTGCTCCATTTCCTTTCCCCACAGGGGGTTTCCTGGCTCCTTTTCCACTGCCAAACATAACAACTGCCTCTTACTTTTCTTTCATTCTTCACTTTTCAAGGCCTCTATTTTTCCTTAGCCCTTCTGTTCTTAATCACCTTTTCCTTGTTCCACTCTTTTTTCTTTTCTTCATGAACGTGCCTTCTCCTCCACCATAGAAAGCAAAATATCATGACAAAAAAGAAAATATAAAATACAGCATTCATGAGTTAAAGAACTTTACAAACGAACTGTGAATTTTTAAACTTGTTGAAAATACACTGATCACAGAGATATCTCAAATTTGGAATGATTTCTATGACTTTATACTTAAGAGACATGGGTTAGTTATTTTTAGTTTAATTTTTTTAAGTGTGACGTTTGTCCATCAAGCTATTTAATACAAATTATTTTTGATGGTGTAGAGGAATTAAAGCAATATAGAAAACAAATGTGTTTTACTTATTTAAATATAATTAGATGCTTAAAGACATGATTCACAAAAAATGAACTATTCCTTTAGGGGGATGTCTTACATTATCTTTTCATTGAAACTTAAATTGAAAATAAATAATTCAAAAAATTTGTGTTACCATTTGAGTGACATTAAGTATTCTCTCAAATTTTGTGATAAATTTTGGTATTGGTACCTTTTAACAGCAGGAATGCTTTGAAGTGTTAACCTAAATTTAGCTATTAAGATTTATCCAAAACAGACATCATAGTTAACCTTTTGATTCTACTAATAGCACTGCTTGCTGTTGCCTTAATACTGAGAATCCTGGGACTTCCCTGGTATTCGGTGGTTAATATTCTGTGCTTCCAACACAGGGGGTGTGGGTTAGATCCCTGGTCAGGGAACTAAGATCCACATGCACACAGCCAGAGTTCTGTCTGATAAAAATTTGTTGAAACTGTTTTCTGTGGTAAATGGATGGGAGATTGCTAGTCTTGTTTGTTTGGATCCAGGTTTTGGGAAAAAAAAAATGTAAGTGGACTTGTTTTCAAGTTTAACAATCTGGAATGAAGATGTTCCAATATCTCAAATGAACGAAGATACAAAAATAGATGTCTCTTAAATATCAGGTGGACTTTAGCAATAGTGTTAACATTAACCCACAACTTACTAGTTGTGAAGTATGTTTCAAATACAAACAAAAACAAAGTTATTCATCATCCTAACACTTGAAGAATATTTAGAAGTAATTGGAAGAAATCATTTATTATTATAATACTAAATTTTGAAACAAAAAGAACTACAGACTACTTTCTAGGATGGAAGGTTGGTCTTTCAGATGTCACTATTATTGGTTAATTTATTTGTTTATTTTTGGCTGTTCAGGGTCTTTGTTGCCGTGTGGGCTTTTCTCTAGTTGCGGCAAGCAAGAGCTACGCTGTACTGTGCTGGCTCCTCCTGTTGCAGAGCACGGGTTCTAGGGCGTGCAGGCATCTAGGTTCAGTAGTTGTGGTTCCTGGGCTCTAGAGCACACGCTCAATCGTTGTGGCACAGGGGCTTAGATGCTCTGCAACATGTGGGATCTTTCCAGAACAGGGATCCAACGTGCATCTCCAGCATTGGCAGGTGGAGGGCACCAGGGAAGCCCTCGTTGATTTATTTTGAGATTACAACACAGGTAAGTGACTTTTTCTAATTTCTTTCTTACTGAGCCATAATATCAATCGATAAACTAAATTAATCCATGCTAAATATATATACATGTATATACAATATATATACACATATGTATAATATAAACATTTATATGCAATTTAAATTAACTTAAAAACTATGAATGAAGTTATTTTTCCTTCTAAGTACTTATTCTCATAGAACAAAATTCTCCACTCTGCACTAAACTGAAGTGTTGTAATTGTGTGTTTAACTCTATGTGTGCTGTGTTTAGTCGCTCATTCATATCCAACTCTTTGCCACCCCATGGACTGTTGCCCTCTAGGCTCCTCTGTCCACGGAATTTTTCAGGCAAGAATACTGGATTGGGTTGCCATTTCCTTCTCCAGGGGATCTTCCTGACCTAGGGATCAAACTCAAGTCTCTTCCATCTCCTGTGTTGGCAGGTGGATTCTTTACCTCAGCGCCACCTGAGAAGCTGTAAAAACTCTATGCTTACATGCAAATGTATTTTTATAAGGAAACTGTAAAATATTTAATGTGCAAAACTTATCCACTATATGCATTCTAGTTAAAAACTCAGAATAAATAAATCACAAGAGACTTTTCTTGAGCTAGTTGTACAAGTGAAAAAATTTCAAGAGCTTTCACTTAAATATACCATTGAAGACACATATTTGTCTGTGTTCCCTCCTGAAACAACACTAAAACCAGTCAAGAAGTTAAAGATATAAATTCACAAGGACAAATAAAATGAGAAGGGAGACAACATTTTAAATTTTGTAATTGTTATTCTGACCAATTATTTTGAATTGTAGTTACCTAATTTGGTGAGACTAGGGAGCAACCATTACTTTTGGAAGAATTGGAGGAAACTGAAAAATGGAATAAACTTTCTCATGAGATAGAGAATTGCTCATCATTGGAGGGCAATTAATAAGAGATGAAATCTCCACTGTGGTAGCGCTACTGGAGGGTACTGAAGTATCTGATGGCTGTGTGCGTTTGAGTGTGTATGCGATAGACAGTGGATTGAAGCTGGCCATGGTGTGGCGATAAGGGCTCAGATGATTATTGTAGATGTTTATCCCAGATTGTATTTGATTGTATTTTATAAAACTCCATCCTTATTTATAAACTGATTATATTTTTATCATTATTTTAAAATCTAAACTATCATCTTTATAATAATAGCAAGTAAGAAATTGAATTTAATGCAACTTTTGAGCATCTACTAATTTTTATTATTTTATCTTTTAGAAGCATCACAATATGACAGTTGTTTAAAATAAAGAAAGTCATTTACCTGCAAATAACTTATATGGGTATTTGAACTGTGTTGAAGTTAATGTCAAAGCTTTCTGTTTACCAGCAAATGCTAGTGCTTTTATTTTAAAGAAAAACAGAAAGCATAAAGTAAGACCAAAAAAAAGTCACTATTTTAGAAAGTCAGAAAGTTGTCTGAGGTGATTTTCTGCTTTGAGTTAAATAGACTTAGTCGAATCCTGCGTTTGCCATCTTCTAGCACTGTGTATCTGTTTGGAATCTCAGCTTCTTTAACTGGAAAGTGGGGAAATAGTATCTACCATAGGGCTTTTGTATTTAATGAGATTAAACATATGAAGGATTTAGCACGTTTCCCTATAAGTGCTTAATAATTGTTAGCTGTAATAAAGAATGATGTTAACATGGTAGACTGTTACCTCCATGCAAAAGCAGTGTAACATACCATAGCTCTTATGATATAAGCCCTAGAGATATTTTCTTCTGGGAAATTTAACTTGGTAGACTTTCCATGGAATTCTGTGAAAATATGTGGATGACAATCCATTTTTTTACTCTTTCCAGAAAAATATCAAATAGAGATTCAGCATATAGAGATAATGATCACTATTTTGACATTAGCCTAGACAGGTTAGATAAGAGGCAGCATCTGTGCTGGAAAATCTGGTCTCCTATGCTCATTTGATTATATAAGTATCTATTGTTAGGTTATATCACTGTGTAGGGGTTCAGCTGGCATAACAAGATGCTAAAGTGTTTTAAATGTATGAGCCTGGTATTCCTATGTGAATAAATGCATTGTTTACTAATGACATTAAGTGTAGGGTAGCTCATTTAAAAAATTGGTCTGTTGTATAAAGTGAGTCTGCTTTAAAATAAGACCATGTATTTTATTTAATCTGAAAATTAATGTTCTTGAAGAAAATGCAAACCCATTTTGATAGTTACCATGCAATTCTAATAAAAAAAAATCTGGCAAAAATAATCAGCAATTACTGTTAAGCCTATTTTACTTGCATTGAATGGAAAGAGATTTAAAAATTTTTTTTAATTTAAGGAATATATAATAGTAGGAATCCAGAATATAATGTTCACAGAGAGTAATGGTTTATTAACTACAATTTATATATCCTGTGACTAGGTGTGAATTTCTTTTCAGCTTTAACATAAAAAAAAGCATCAAGCAGAGCTAGTTTGCTTAAAAAGAAACTGACTTCTGTTGTAGCTGGCTGCTGTAAAAGCATTTCTTCAAGTTACCTTAAAAAAAAGTAGGAATAACCTAGCAAATGGTTACAAAATGAAAAACAAATCAATCAATACTTGGCTGTTGTTAATTTCCAGCCTCACCTCAGACATCGAGTTTTCTGATTATATATAATGAAAAAAACCATATTCATAGACGTAAAACAAAGAAGAGGGAGAAATCAATTATTTCTTCATATACCATGAGAATACCCTTTTAGGCTTGCAAAGCTTAAGTAATAGCAAACTCAGAAAGAGCACTCTTCATGGTGGGGTATAAAAATGGCCTAATTTGAAAGACAAAGTGTTGGCCATGCATACTCAGTAGGTTCTATTTAGCAAACTCCTGAGGTTTCATGTTAGCATAATGAATTATTGTACTATTTATTCCTTGTAGGCTAAATTTTCTTTACCTCCTTAAATCAATAGCTTAATGATACTTTGTCCAACTCTGCATGTAAATTTGAAGCTGCTTTGCTGAAAATTATAGGCAGACTGCTGTCAAGTTACTCAACTCCCCTTCTTATTTCCCTTCCCACCCCATCCAAATCGCTCAGAACTAGACTCTAGAATACACATAATAAACATTAATAGAAATCATGTAGGAATAGGTATTTTCTTCAGATGTCAGAGAAGATGTCCACTTTCTCACAGTGTTGGCAACTGATTTAAAATTCTTCAGGGCTTTTTAAAAAAGAAACATTGGAGTTCAATGTGATTATTCTTGGCTTAGCTAGATAATTTCTCTAGGGAGTGGGGGTGACTCAATTTAATTTAACAGTAGTCTTTTAGGTGTATAGGGGAATGCCATTTGGGGAAGAATCTTGACTGTTTTTCACAAGATTCAATGTACTTCAGTGCAGTTCAGTTGCTTAGTCCTGTCCGACTCTTTGCGACCCCATGAACCGCAGCGTGCCAGGCCTCCCTGTCCAACACCAACTCTCGGAGACCACTCAAACTCATGTCAATTGAGACAGTGATGCCATCCATCCATCTCATCCTCTGTCGTCCCCTTCTCCTCCTGCCCTCAATCTTTCTGAGCATCAGGATCTTTTCAAATGAGTTAGCTCTTCACATCAGGTGGCCAAAGTACTGGAGTTTCAGCTTCAACATCAGACCTTCCAATGAACACCCAGGACTGATCTCCTTTAGGATGAACTGGTTGGATCTCCTTGCAGTCCAAGGGACTCAAAAGTCTTATCCAACACCACAGTTCAAAAGCATCAATTCTTTGGTGCTGAGCTTTCTTTATAGTCCAACTCTCACATCTATACATGACTACTGAAAAAACCATAGCCTTGACTAGATGGACTTTTGTTGGCAAAGTAATGTCTCTGCTTTTTAATATGCTGTCTAGGTTGGTCATAACTTTCCTTCCAAGGAGAAAGCTTCT
>NW_011494898.1:2187574-2196521 GCF_000754665.1 Bison bison bison
TTTGGAGCCCAGAAAAATAAAGTCAGCCACTGTTTCCACTGTTTCCCCATCTATCTGCCATGAAGTGATGGGACTGGATGCCATGATCTTAGTTTTCTGAATGTTGAGTTTTAAGCCAACTTAAAACTTAAAACTTAAAGCTCTTTCACTTTCATCAAGAGGCTCTTTAGTTCTTCTTCGCTTTCTTCCATAAGGGTGGTGTCATCTACATATCTGAATTTATTGATATTTCTCCCGGCAATCTTGATTGCAGCTTGTGCTTCCTCCAGCCCAGCATTTCTCATGATGTACTCTGCATATAAGTTAAATAAGCAGGGTGACAATATACAGCCTTGATGTACTCCTTTTCCTATTTGGAACCAGTCTGTTTTTCCATGTCCAGTTCTAACTGTTGCTTCCTGAGCTGCATATAGGTTTCTCAAGAGGCAGGTCAGGTGGTCTGGTATTCCCATCTCTTTCAGAATTTTCCACAGTTTATTGTGATCCACACAGTCAAAGGCTTTGGCATAGTCAATAAAGCAGAAATAGATGTTTTTCTGGAACTCTCTTGCTTTTTCCATGATCCAGTGGATGTTGGCAATTTGATCTCTGGTTCCTCTGCCTTTTCTGAATCCAGCTTGAACATCAGGAAGTTCACGGTTCACGTACTGCTGAAGCCTAGCTTGGAGAATTTTGAGCATTACTTTACTAGAGTGTGAGATGAGTGCAATTGTGCGGTAGTTTGAGCATTCTTTGGTATTGCCTTTCTTTGGGATTGGAATGAAAACTGACCTTTTCCAGTCCTGTGGCCACTGCCAACTTTTCCAAATTTGGTGACATATTGAGTGCAGCACTTTCACAGCATCATCTTTCAGGATTTGAAATAGCTCAACTGGAATTCCATCACCTCCACTAGCTTTGTTTGTAGTGATGCATTCCTAAGGCCTGCTTGACTTCACATTCTAGGATGTCTGGCTCTCGGTGAGTGATCACACCGTCATGATTAACGGGGTTATGAAGATCTTTTTTGTACAGTTCTCCTGTGTATTCTTGCCACCTCTTCTTAATATCTTCTGCTTCTGTTAAGTCCGTACCATTTCTGTCCTTTATCGAGCCCATCTTTGCATGAAATATTCCCTTGGTATCTCTAATTTTCTTGAAGAGATCTCTAGTCTTTCCCATTCTGTTGTTTTCCTCTATTTCTTTGCATTTATTGCTGAGAAAGTCTTTCTCATCTCTCCTTGCTATTCTTTGGAACTCTGCATTCAAATGGGTATATCTTTCCTTTTCCCCTTTGCTTTTCACTTTTCTTTTTTTCACAGCTATTTGTAAGGCCTCCTCAGACAGCCATTTTGATTTTTTGCATTTCTTTTTCTTGGGGATGATCTTGATCCCTGTCTTCTGTACAATGTCACGAACCTCTGTCCATAGTTCATCAGGCACTCTGTTGATCAGATCTAGTCCCTTAAATCTATTTCTCACTTCCACTGTATAATCATAAGGGATTTGATTTAGATCATACCTGAATGGTTTAGTGGTTTTCCCTACTTTCTTCAATTTAAGTCTGAATTTGGCAATAAGGAGTTCATGATCTGAGCCACAGTCAGCTCCCGGTCTTGTTTTTGCTGACTGTATAGAAAGAGCTTCTCCATCTTTAGCTGCAAAGAATATAATCAATCTGATTTTGGTGTTGGCCATCTGGTGATGTCCATGTGTAGAGTCTTCTCTTGTGTTGTTGGAAGAGGGTGTTTGCTATGACCAGTGCATTTTCTTGGCAAAAGTCTATTAGCCTTTGCCCTGCTTCATTCTGTACTCCAAGGCCAAATTTGCCTGTTACTCCAGGTGCTTCCTGATTCCTACTTTTGCATTGCAGTCCCCCATAATGAAAAGGATATCTTTTTTTGAGTGTTAGTTCTAAAAGGTCTTGTAGGTCTTCATAGAACTGTTCAGCTTCTTCAGCGTTACTGGTCGGGGCATAGACTTGGATTACCGTGATATTGAATGGTTTGCCTTGGAAATGAGATCATTCTGTCATTTTTGAGATTGCATCCAAGTACTGCATTTCAGACTCTTTTGTTGACTATGAGGGCTACTCCATTTCTTCTAAGGGATTCCTGCCCACAGTAGTAGATATACTGGTCATCTGAGTTAAATTCACCATTCCAGTCCATTTTAGTTCCCTGATTCCTAAAATGTCAATGTACACTCTTGCCATCTCCTGTTTGACCAATTGCAATTTACTTTGATTCATGGACCTAGCATTCCAGGTTCCTATGCAATATTGCTCTTTACAGCATCGGACCTTTCTTCTATCACCAGTCATACCCACAACTGGGTATTGTTCTTACTTTGGCTCCATCCCTTCATTCTTTCTGGAGTTATTTCTCCACTCATCTCCAGTAGCATATTGGGCACCTACAGACCTGAGGAGTTCCTCTTTCAGTATCCTATCATTTTGCCTTTTCATACTGTTCATGGGGTTCTCAAGGCAAGAATACTGAAGTGGTTTGCCATTCCCTTCTCCAGTGGACCACATTCTGTCAGACCTCTCCACCACGACCCGTCCATTCTGGGTGGCCCCACATGGCATGGCTTAGTTTAATTGAGTTAGACAAGGCTGTTGTCCATGTGATCAGATTGGCTAGTTTTCTGTGTTGTGCTTTCAGTCTGTCTGCCCTCTGATGCCCTCTCTCAGCGCCTACCATCTTACTTGGGTTTCTCTTACCTTGGATGTTGGGTATCTCTTCATAGCTGCTCCAGGAAAGCAAAGCTGCTGCTAATATATACTATATATTTATAAATCAACATGTTAAATCTTCAATCTGTACCTCTGAAGGGTTTATACATTTTAAATTCTCTGGTGATGATACAGTATTTTTTAGATTACATTTAAATTTTTTAATATGAAAAAATTTCAGACAGACACAAACATAGAAAGAAAAGTAAAATGAATCCTTGTATACCTGTCATTTAAGTTCAAGTTATCAAGACATTATGATTGCTTCATAGTTTTTACTTTACAGGAGTATATAAAATATAAAATTTTTAAAAATTAGTAACAAACTATAGAAAAGTACACAAACTATAAGAATATAGTCCTACAGTTATCAATATCAAGAAGCAAAATCCCAACAATTGCCTCATGCCCCTTTCTTGTCACTACTCCCAATTTAAAGGGTAATTATGACCTATATCACCACATACTAGTTTTGCCTCTTTTTGGAGTTTTATATAAATGGTGTCGTATATCATGGACCCTGTTTTCATTTATTTGACATTGTGTTTGTAAGAATCACCTGAATTTTCATACTTTGCTGGAGTTTGTTCATTTTTGGTTTTGTATGGTATTCAATAGTATGAATAGGCCATTATTTCCCCATTTTACTGTTGAACATTTGGGTTACTCCAGTTTTTGGTATTAGAAACAGTGCTACCATGGACATTCTTGTACATGTCTTTTGGTGAATACATGTGTGCATCTCTGTTGTATACATTTGCTGAACTATTTTAAAGCAAAGTCCAGACATTGTCATAGTGGCTTTAGCTACTTTAGCATACTCTAGTATGTAGCACTTAAAAGCATGGACATTTTCTCATGTAATCATGATTGCTTGTTATCATCTAAAGCTTCATCCCTTATTAATTAAAATCTATTTATATTACATTTTTAAATGGAAGAATTCACTTTCTTCAGGATAGCTTTTGAACATATGGTGCTGAAAATAATGAAGTTGCAATATACCTAAGTTGGTAAGTTTTCTTCAAATTTGATAGACAGATCAATTAATCAACAAGCATTTATTGAGCTTGTTTTTGGTGGATGTCTTAACTCACTTGTTTGGTAGTAGTCTAACACACACACTGACTAAACTGACTGAAATTTAAGGGGAGAAAATAACTCCTTTTGATAAATCATTAGTAATGTGAAATTGTTTACATTTGGTATTATAAAGTAATAATTCACTCATAAATAAAATGGACTGTGAAACATACTTTAATGAATATTGATTTAAATGACTTTTTCTAAGTGTGGTGAATATTGTGTCAATTTGGGTCCCAACAAATGTTTAGAATAGTTAATGATAACAATCAATATAATTATATATATTATATGATATTGTATCTATTACACAAATATATAATATATCACAAAATATAATTATTATATAGTAACATTAATTCAAATTAATTTAATGGGTAACCATTCCCATCTCTAGGGGATCTTCCCTACCCTGGGGTCGAACCGAGGTCTCCCACATCATAGACAGATTCTTTGCAGTCTGGGATTCCTGGGTAGCAAAGAGGTAAAGATACTCCGTGCCAATGCAGGAGGTGCAAGAGATGCAGTTTCAATCTCTGGGTCGGAAAGATCCTCTGGAGAAGAAAATGGTAACCCACTCCAGTATTCTTGCCTGGAGAACTCCATGGACAGAGGAGCCTGGCAGGCTACAGTTCATGGGTCACAAAGAGTCGGACACTACTGAGCACACATATTACACTTCTCTACCATCTGGTCACCAAAGAAGCCCCAATGTATAAATGATCACCATATGTAATCCATATTATTCCTTGGGAGAATCAGAAATGTTTTCTAGCCTTGGTTGTCTTCTTCCTTGTCATGGTCAATGTTTTCAACCATTCTAAGAGATTGGAATGTATATGGTGTGGGGAACATATAAGGTGTGTGACTATTTCTGTTTCCAAGGATGTAAGGAGTAGGAGGAGTGAGGGGTGCTATGGAAAAGTAGGGAGAGGAAAACAGAACACATCAAAGAAAGAAACTGTCAAGTCAGTGTTGCTAAGTATTTGTTGTTGTTGTTCAGTCATGTCCAACTCTTTGTGACCCCATGAACTGCAGCATGCAAGGCTTCCCTGTCCTCCACCATTTCCTGGAGCTTGCTCAAACTCACGTCCATTGAGTCAGTGATGCCATCCAACCATCTCATCCTCTGCAGCCCCTTTTCCTTTTGCCTTCAGTCTTTCTCAGCATCAGACTCTTTTCCAGTGAGTCTGTTCTTCGCATCAGGTGGCCAAAGTATTGGAGTTTCAGCTTCAGCATTAGTCCTGCCAATGAATATGTGGGATTGATTTCCTTTGGGATTGACTGGTTTGATCTCCTTGCTGTCCAAGGGACTCTCAAGAGTCTTCTCCAACACCACAGTTCAAAAGCATCAATTCTTTGGCACTCAGCCTTCTTTATGGTCCAACTCTCACATCCGTACATGACTACTGGAAAAACCATAGCTTTGACTATAGAGATGTTTGTTGGCAAAGTAATGTCTCTGTTTTTTAATATACTGTCTAGGTTTGTCATAGCTTTTCTTCCAAGGAGCAAGAATCTTTTAACTGCTAATTTTACAGGGGTATTAATTCTGAGGTTTTGTTTTTTACCATATCAGAGGTTTTTTTGTTTTGTTTTTAACTGGAGTATAATTGCTTTACAATGTGTTAGTTTCTGCTGTACACCAAAGTGAATAAGCTATAAGTAGACATATCCCTTTCCTATTGAGGTTCCCTCCCATCCACCCTCCATCCCAACCCCTCTAGGTCATCACAGAGCACCAAGCTAAGCTTCCTGTGTTATCCAGCAGCTTCCCATTAGCTATCTATTTTATACATAATAGTGTATTTATGTCAAACCTAATCTCCCAGTTTATCCCACCTTCCCCTTCCTCTCCTGTGTCCACACATCCATTCTCTATGTCTGCCTCTTTATTCCTGCCCTGGAACTAGGTTCATCTGTATCATTTTTCTAAGTCCCATACACTTGTTAATATACAATATTTGTTTTTCTCTTTTGACTTACATCAGAGGTTTTTAAAGAGAGAATGGAAGGCCTTTGGCTAATATATTGTGTTGGGTATTTGGATATTTGGATCTATTACAGGGATACCTTGTTTTACTGTGCTTCTGCAAAAACAGATATTGTGTTTTTTACAAATTGAAGGTTTGTGGCAACCCTGCCTTGAATAAGTCTGTTGCTGCCATTCTCTAACACTATTTGCTCACATTGTGTCTCTACCTTATTTTGGTAATTCTTGCAGTATTTCCAACTTTTCCATTTTTATTGTATTTCTTATACTGTCCTGTCATCAGTAATCTTTGATGTTACTATTATAATTGTTTTGAGGTGCCATGAACTGCACATATATAAGATAACAAACTAAAGATAAATGTTGTATGTGATCTGACTATTACCCCAACCAGCAGTTCCTTTGTCTCTCTCCTCTCCTCAGGTCTTCCTATTCCTTGAGACACAACAAGGTCAAAATTAGGCCAATCAATAACCCTAAAATGGCCTCTAAGTGTTTAGGTGAAGGGAAAAGGCATAAGTCTCTCACTTTAAGAAAAGCTAGAAATGATTAAGCTTAGTGAGGAAGGCATGTCAAAAGCCAAGATAGGCTGAAAGCTAGGCTTCTTGCCCCAGTCAGCCAAGTTGTGAATGTAAAGGAAAAGTTCTCAAAGGAAGTTAATGTGCTACTTCAGTGAACACATGAATGATAAGAAAGCAAAACAGTCTTACAACTGACATGGAAAAGATTCTGGATAGAAGATCAAACAAGCCACAACATTCCTTTATATCAAAACCTAATCCAGAGCAAGGCCCTAACTCTCTTCAGTTCTCTGAAGGCTGAGAGAGGTGAGGAAGTTTCAGAGAAAAAAGTTTGAAGTGAGCAGAGGTTGTTTCATGAGGCTTAAGGAAAGAAACCATCTCCAGAACATGAAAGTGCAAGATGAAACAGCAAGTGCTGATGTAGAAGCTACAGTACATCATCCAGATAATCTGGCTAAGGTAATTAAATAAAGGTGGCTGTACTAAACAATAGATTTTCAGTGGAGACAAATTAGCCTTCTATTTGAGGAAGATGCTACTTACATAGCTAGAGAGGAAAAGTCAGTGCCTAGGTCCAAAGCTTCAAAACTTCAAAGCTGACTCCCTTGTTAGGGGCTAAGGCAGCTGGTGATTCTAAGTTGAAGCCAGTGCACATTTACCATCCTGAAAATCCTACAGTGTTTAAGAATTATAATAAATCTACTCTGTCTTATCCTCTAAATGGAATAAAGCCAGGCTGACAGCACATCCTGTTATGAAAATGTATTTTCAGCCTACTGTTGCAATCTAATGCTCGGAAAAAAAGATTCCTTTCAAAATATTACTGCTCACTGACAATGCATCTGGTCACCCAAGAACTCTGATAGAGGTGTATGAAGAGATTAATGTTGTTTTTGTGCCTGCTCACACAACCTCCATTCTGTAGCCCATGATATAAAGACTAAATAAGATTTTCAAGTCATTATTTCAGAAATAAATATATTTCATAAGGTTATAGATACTCTCCTGCAACAACACAAGAGAAAACTCTACACATGGACATCACCAGCTGGTCAATACCGAAATCAGATTAATTATATTCTCTGCCAAAGATGGAGAAGTTCTATACAGTCAGCAAAAATAAGACCAGGAGCGAACTGTGGCATGGATCATGAACTATTTAAATTGAAGAAAGTAGGGAAAACCACTAGACCATTCAGGTAAGACCTAAATCAAATCCCTTACGATTATACAGTGGAAGTCACAAATAGATTCAAAGGATTAGATCTGATAGAGTGCCTGAAGAACTAGGGATGGAGGTTCATGACATTGTACAGAAATCAAGGATCAAGACCATCCCCAAGAAAAAGAACTGCAAAAAGGCAAAATGGTTGTCTGAGGAGGCCTTACAAATAGTTGTGAATAGAAGAGAAATGAAAGGCAAAGCAGAAGAAAGATATACCCATTTGAATGCAGAGTTCCAAAGAATAGCAAGGAGAGATAAGAAAGCCTTCCTCAGTGATCCATGCAAAGAAATAGAGGAAAAAAATAAAATGGGAAAGACTAGAGATCTCTTC
The DNA here is from genome assembly GCF_000754665.1 of Bison bison bison. Lineage (NCBI taxonomy): Eukaryota > Metazoa > Chordata > Mammalia > Artiodactyla > Bovidae > Bison > Bison bison. The sequence continues at coordinate 2,195,444 of NW_011494898.1, forward strand.
AAGAAAATTAGAGATACCAAGGGAACATTTCATGCAAAGATGGGCACAATAAAGGACAGAAATGGTATGGACCTAACAGAAGCAGAAGATATTAAGAGGTGGCAAGAATACACAGAACTATACAAAAAAGATCTTCACAACCCAGATAATCACGATGGTGTGACCACTCACCTAGAGCCAGACATCCTGGAATGTGAAGTCAAATGGGCCTTAGGAAGCATCACTATGAACAAAGCTAGTGGAGGTGACAGAATTCCAGTTGAGCTATTTCAAATCCTGAAAGATGATGCTGTGAAAGTGCTGCACTCAATATGCCAGCAAATTTGGACAACTCAGCAGTGGCCACAGGACTGGAAAAGGTCAGTGTTCATTCCAATCCCTAAGAAAGGCAATACCAAAGAACGCTCAAACTACCACACAATTGCACTCATCTCACACAGTAGCAAAGTAATGCTCAAAATTCTCCAAGCCAGGCTTCACCAGTACATGAACTGTGAACTGACAGATGTTCAAGCTGGATTTAGAAAAGGCAGAGAAACCAGAGATCAAATTGCCAACATCAGTTGGATCATCAAAAATCAAGAGTTCAAGAAAAATATCTACTTCTGCTTTATTGACTATGCTGAAGCCTTTGACTGTGTGGACCAGAACAAACTGTGGAAAATTCTTCAAGGGATGGGAATACCAGACCACCTGACCTGCCTCTTGAGAAATCTGCATACAGGTCAAGAAGCAGCAGTTAGAACTGGACATGGAACAACAGACTTGTTCCAAATCTGGAAAGGAGTGTGTCAAGGCTGTATATTGTCACCCTGCTTATTTAACTTATATGCAGAGTACATCATGAGAAATGCTGGGCTGGATGAAGCACAAGCTGGAATCAAGATTGCCGGGAGAAATATCAATAACCTCAGATATGCTGATGACACCACCCTTATGGCAGAAAGTGAAGAAGAACTAAAGAGCCTCTTGATGAAAATGAAAGAGGAGAGGGAAAAAGTTGGCTTAAAATGCAACATTCAGAAAACTAAGATCATGGCATCTGGTCCCATCACTTCATGGCAAATAGATGGGGAAA
>NW_011494898.1:2196621-2201565 GCF_000754665.1 Bison bison bison
CTGCAGCCATGAAATTGAAAGACGCTTACTCCTTGGAAGAAAAGTTATGACCAACCTGGACAATGGCACTCCACTCTGGTACTCTTGCCTGGAAAATCCCATGGATGGAGGGGTCGCTGCAGTCCGTGGGGTCGCTAAGAGTTGGACACGACTGAGTGACTCCACTTTCACTTTTCACTTTCATGTATTGGAGAAGGAAATGGCAACCCACTCCAGTGTTCTTGCCTGGAGAATCCCAGAGACGGGGGAGCCTGGTGGGCTGCTATCTATGGGGTCACACAGAGATGTACATGACTGAAGTGACTTAGTAGCAGCAGCAGACAGCTTATTAAAAAGCAGAGACATTACTTTGCCAACAAAGGTCTGTCTGGTCAAAGCTATGCTTTTTCTAGTACTCATGTACGGATATGAGAGTTGGACTATAAAGAAAGCTGAGCACTGAAGAATTGATACTTTTGAACTGTGGTTTTGGAGAAGACTCTTGGGAGTCCCTTGGACTGCAAGGAGATCCAACCAGTCCATCCTAAAGGAAATGAGTCCTGCATATTCACTGGAAGGACTGATGCTGAAGCTGAAACTCCAATACTTTGGCCACCTGATGTGAAGAAGTGACTCATTGGAAAAGACCCTGATGCTGGGAAAGATTGAGGGTTGGAGGAGAAGGGGACGGCAGAGGATGAGATGGTTGGATGGCATCACCAAGTCAATGAACATGAGTCTGAGTAAACACCGGGAGTTGGTGATGGACAGAGAGGCTTGGCCTGCTGCAGCCCATGGAGTCGCAAAGAGTCAGACACGACTGAGTGACTGAACTGAACTGAAAGTTGCCATGGATCATGATTCTTCTGATATGTCTGGGCAAAATGACTAAAAGTTTCTGTATAGGATTCACCATTCCAGATGCCATCAAGAACATTCGTGATTTATGAGAAGAGGTCACAATAACAACATGAACAGGAGTTTGGAAGAAGTTGGTTTTCACTTCTGTAGATGACTTTGAAGGTTCATCACTTCAGTGGAGGAAGTAACTAGAGCTGTGAAAATAACAAGAGAACCCAAGTTACACGTGAAGCCTGAAGATGTGACTGACTACTTGAAATCTCATGAAAAAAACTTGAATGCATGAGGAATTGCTTCCTATTGATGAGCAAAGAAAGTGGTTTCTTGAGATAGAATCTACTCATGATGAAGACACTGAAGATGCTATGAAGACTGTTGAAATGACAACAAAGGATTTGGAATATTATATAAAATTAGTTGATAAAGCAACAGCAGGATTTGAGAGAACTGACTCTAGTTTTAAAAGAAATTCTATTGTGGGTCAGATCAGATCAGATCAGTCGCTCAGTTGTGTCCGACTCTGCTACCCCATGAATTGCAGCACGCCAGGCCTCTCTGTCCATCACCAACTCCCGGAGTTCACTCAGACTCATGTCCATCGAGTCAGTGATGCCATCCAACCATCTCATCCTCTGTCATCCCCTTCTCCTCTTGCCCTCAATCCCTCCCAGCATCAGAGTCTTTTCCAATGAGTCAACTCTTCGCATGAGGTGGCCAAAGTACTGGAGTTTCAGCTTTAGCATCATTGCTTCCAAAGAAATCCCAGGGCTGATCTCCTTCAGAATGGACTGGTTGGATCTCCTTGAAGTCCAAGGGACTCTTAAGAGTCTTCTCCAACACCACAGTTCAAAAGCATCAATTCTTCGGCGCTCATCTATTGTGGGTAAAATGCTTCAAATGTCATTGCATGCTACAGAGAAATTGTTTGTGAAAGGAAGACTCAACTGGTACAGCAAATTTCAGTGTTCTCTTCTTTTAAGAGGGCTTTCCTGTTAGCTCAGCTGGGGAAGGATCCACCTGCAACACAGGAGACCCTGGTTCAATTCCTGGGTCAGAAAGATTCCTTGGAGAATGAATAGGCTACCCACTCCAGTATTCTTGGGGGTCCCTGGTGGCTCAGATGGTAAGGAATCCACCTGCAATGTGGGAGATCTGGTTGGGAAGATCCCCTGATGAAAGGCATGGTAACCTACTCTAGCATTCTTGCCTGGGGAATCCCCATGGACCTGGTGGGCTACAGTCCATGGGGTTGCAAAGAGGTGGACATGACTGAGTAACAAAGCAGAGCACACTTCTTTTAAGAAATTGGCACAGACACTCCAGCCTTCAGCAACCACCATTCTAATCATCAGCAGACATCAACATCAAAGCAAGACCCTCCACCAGCAAAAGGATTGGGACTTATTGAAAGGCTTAGATGATGGTTAGTATTTTTGTCAGTGAATTACTTTTTAATTAAGTCATGCACATTATTTTTCAGACATACTGCTACACCATATGTAGTAGACTACAGTAAAATGCAAACATAACTTTCATGCCCTGGCATAAAAAAAAAAATCACATGACGTGCTTTATTTCGATATTTGCTTTGTTGTAGTGGTCTGGAACCACACCTGCAATATATACATGGTGTGCCAGTATCAAGCCCACTTACAAATGAAAGATTCTAGAAATCCGTGATTCTAAATGGTAGGAAACTGGTTAGAGGTCTGTGGATGGCAATTATGAATTAAATTGAGTTCAAAGTGGGAGAGGTTTTTATTTTTCTACTTGCGTGGCTACAAGAATGGTTTCAAACATATGATAATAGTAGTGCTTTGTCATAAGATGAAAGTTTGATTCTACTTTCCATTCTCTATTACCAACAGTAATTCAATTACGATTTTATTTCAAGCTCATCTTCTCTTAGAAGCTTTGTCTTTGGTGTGCTTGCAGACTAATATACCCTATGTAAGTCATTCAGACTGGTGAGTGTCTCATTTGGCAAGAAGAATGAAGTTGTTTTTTCCAAAAACAGCAGTTTTGAAAACTGGGTACAGAGAACAAACTGTTCACTTAGCGCTGCAGTTACTTTGTTCTATTTCTCTGTGATATGCTCTAATTTTATTACCACAAACAAATGAAAGGCGTAGGGATAGGGAGTAGGGTACAGGCCATATCCTGAATTGGCTTTCAACTGTGACTTGTTCTGATTCCATTTGTACATTCAAAAACGGCTATTCTGAAATTAAATTCTCTTGGCATATCTAGGCTATCATTTCCTTTTGTTTTATAGAGCTTATCTTTCTTCAGTGGGATGAGAAGACTCAGGTCTAGCTGGTCATTCTATTATTTTGATGGGGGAAGCTTGTCCTCACTGAGACTATGTTTAGGAATTCACTTTCTCTTTAGTCATGGGACGAATGTCATTGTTAACTTCAGTTTTACCCCAAGTGTCATCTTTGTGTGAATTGCATCAGCATTACCTGAGATGACTGTTACAATATAGATACCAGCATGCATTTATAGGATAAACATGCTGGGATTAATAAATTTCCTAGGTGATTTCCATGTAACCTAAAATTTAGAACCATAATTCTCTAAGTTATTTTGGACTGCCTTCCGTTTCATTAGTGTCTCAAAGAAATGTCTCCTTAAAGAACCAGCACCAGGCTGGTTCCCTCCTCTCAGTCCTGAATCTTTCTTGACTGAAGCAAATCCCCCTTGTTGCTCCATACATTTTAAAAAGCTTTTTATTTTATATGAGAGTATAGCTGATTAACAATATGGTGATAGTTTCAGGTGCACAGCAGAGTGACTCAGCCATACATATCAGATCAGAACAGATCAGTCGCTCAGTCGTATCCAACTCTTTGCGACCCCATGAATCGCAGCACGCCAGGCCTCCCTGTCCATCACCAACTCCCCGAGTTCACCCAGACTCATGTCCATTGAGTCAGTGATGCCATCCAGCCATCTCATCCTCGGACGTCCCCTTCTCCTCCTGCCCCCAATCCCTCCCAGCATCAGAGTCTTTTCCAATGAGTCAACTCTTCGCATGAGGTGGCCAAAGTACTGGAGTTTCAGCTTTAGCATCATTCCTTCCAAAGAAATCCCAGGGCTGATCTCCTTCAGAATGGACTGGTTGGATCTCCTTGCAGTCCAAGCCATACATATACATGTATCCATTCTCCTTCAACTTTACCAACCATCCAGGCTGCCACACAACATTAAGCAGAGGTCCTTGTGCTGTATAGTAGGTTCTTGTTGGTTATTCATTTTTAACATAAATTTAAACAATGTGTACATGTTGATCCCCAACTGCTTAACTATATAGTTCCATGTATTTCCCCCCCTAGTAACTAGATGTAGAATCCAAAGTCTTCAAATACTGATATGGTTTATTTTATGTCACTTTGGCTAAGCTACAATGCCCAGTTGTTTGGTTAAACAACAGCCCAGCTGTTCCTGTGATGGTATTTTGTAGATATAATTAACATCTACAATCAGTTGACTTTAAGTTAAAGAGATTGCCCTAGATAATGTGAGTCAGTTGCTTTAAGACCAAAAACTGATGTTTTCCAGGAAGAAGGTACTCTGTTGGAAGATTGTATTATAGAAATTCTTCCTGAGTTTCCAGCCCTATGGGTTTCAAAATTCAGACTTGCCAGCACTCCCAATTGCATAATGCAATTTCATATATGCACATATATATGTATGCATAAATATAATATTCCTATCTTTCAATATATATATGGATATATAAGATGCATAGGGAAATAGATGGGGAAACAGTGGAAACAGTGTCAGACTTTATTTTTGGGGGCTCCCAAATCACAGCAGATAATGACTGCAGCCATGAAATTAAAAGACGCTTACTCCTTGGAGGGAAAATTATGACCAACCTAGATAGCATATTCAAAAGCAGAGACATTACTTTGCCAACACAGGTTCGTCTAGTCAAGGCTATGGTTTTTCCTGTGGTCATGTAAGGATGTGAGAGTTGGACTGTGAAGAAGGCTGAGCGCCGAAGAATTGATGCTTTTGAACTGTGGTGTTGGAGAAGACTCTTGAGAGTCCCTTGGACTGCAAGGAGATCAAACCAGTCAACTCTAAAGGAAATCA
>NW_011494898.1:2201665-2219424 GCF_000754665.1 Bison bison bison
GTCCATTCTGAAGGAGATCAGCCCTGGGATTTCTTTGGAAGCAATGATGCTAAAGCTGAAACTGCAGTACTTTGGCCACCTCATGTGAAGAGTTGACTCATTGGAAAAGACTCTGATGCTGGGAGGGATTGGGGGCAGGAGGAGAAGGGGCCGACAGAGGATGAGATGGCTGGATGGCATCACTGACTCGATGGACATGAGTCTGAGTGAACTCCGGGAGTTGGTGATGGACAGGGAGGCCTGGCGTGCTGCGATTCATGGGGTCGCAAAAAGTTGGACATGACTGAGCGACTGAAGTGAACTGAAGATGCATAAATAATCTCTATCAGTGTCAACTTCTGTCTGTTTCTTATTAGTTCTGATTCTTTGAAGAATGCTGACAGGTACAAATACCTCCAGATGCTCATGTCACTCTCATGTTTAGGGGCTAATGCTCTTAGGAAATCCTCTGTGGCCCCCTCACTCTGTGTTTGTAGTGTCAATACAGTTACCTTCTGCCTTAGATCTTACACTGCCAGGTTTCCTCCCCTCAGCTCACTCTAAGATAGAGCTTTACACTGAACAATGAACTTCTGCCTTCTACCATCCAGCTCATCTAATGCCTAATTATTGTTTGATTCCTATATTTCCTATTTCTGATCTCCAGCTAATGTACCAAGAATACCAAAGCGATACATGTAGGATACAGCATTATTGATATGGCTCTACTTTTACAACTAGGTAAGTTTCCCTAGGACCTATCTGCACTTACAATACAAGTTTCATTTCAGATCCTCTTTGCTCCTAATCCTTTCCCCATCCTTCCCTCTTGTCTTCTGATTTCCTAAGTAGATCATTATGCCTTGAGTCTGACTATAGATTTGTCAATATAAATATTGATAATGTGATCAAATAATAATTTTTGTTAATTCATTTCATGCCAAATTTTTGTTTCAAGTTTTAAAAAAATTAGTTTAATGAAATGAGAAACTACTCTATCATCTGAGCAATTGGCTTCAGAATTCCTCTCATGGTGAGAAGATTTTTGAGTAGAAAGCTCACATGGAATAAATTGCATTTTGTCGCAAGTTGTGGCAGTTGCCAAGGTCACATATTATAGTTGAAGGCAGCATAGTATTGTGGTTCAAAGGATAGGCTGTAGAATCAAACTGCACTTTTTCAAATTCCATCTCTACTATGGATTAGCTGTGTAAACTTGGAAAAGTTACTAGGCCTTTTGGTTTCCTCACATATAAAAAGTATAATAGTAATAGTTACTTCCTAGGAGTGCTGTGAAGAATGTGTGGTAATACACACAAAACACTTAGCACAGTGTCTGAAATATATGAGATAGTAAAAGTTAGCTATCATTATTTTTATCATCAGAGAGAAAAAGTTGCTCTGCATGAAGAATGGAGAAAGAGAAAGAGAAAAGAAGGCAGGGGTTTCAGAAGTTGGGGAAAATCTGGGGTTATATTATAATAGGATGGCAGAAGGGCTTTTAGATAGTTCTGACTTAATATCCCATGAGAAACTGTTTGAATTGCTGAGATATAAGCCCATTTCTGGCTTATAAAATTACCAGGAGAAATATCAATAAGCTCAGATATTCAGAGAATACCACCTTATGGCAGAAAGTGAAGAGGAACTAAAGAGCCTCTTGAGAAAGGTAAAAGAGTAGAGTGAGAAAACTGGCTTAAAACTCAACATTCAAAAAACAAAGGTCATGGCATCTGGTCCCATCACTTCATGGCAAACAGATGGGGAAACAGTGGAAAGAGTGACAGACTTTATTATCTTGGGCTCCAAAAGCACTGCTTATGGTAACTGCAGCCAGGAAAAACTATGACAAAACTAGGCAGCATATTAAAAAGCTGAGACATTACTTTGCCAACAAAGGTCCATTTAGAAAAAGCTATGGTTTTCCAGTAGTCATGTATGGATGTGAGAGTGGGACCATAAATAAGGCTGAGCGCCGAAGAATTGATGCTTTTGAACTGTGGTGCTGGAGAAGACTATTGAGAGTCCCTTGGACTGCAAGGAGATCAAACCAGTCAACTCTAAAGGAAATCAACACTGAATATTCATTGTAAGGACTGATGCTGAAGCTGAAGCTCCAATACTTTGGCCACCTGATGGGAAAAGCCTACTCGTTAGAAAAGGCCTTGATGCTGGGAAAGATTGAAAGCAGGAGGAGAAGAGGTGACAGAGGACGAGATGGTTGGATGGCATCACTCACTTAATGGACATGATTTGGGCAAGCTCCAGAAGATGGTAAAGGACAGGGAAGCCTGGTGTCCATGGAGTTGCAAAGAGCTGGACACAACTGAGTGACTAAAAACAAGAACAAAGCCCATTTCTCATCTTCCCCTTCTAAGTCAGTAATTAGCTACCAAACTCATAAATACTTCATGCCGTGTGTGTGTGTGTGTATGTTTGTGTGTGTGTGTGTGTATACACTGGAGTGAGGGTTAAGTTTCATGTCCAAGTTCAAGCTCTGCATCATAGAGACAATACACAAGGCAGCAAGAACCAAGATGGTTACAAAAGCTCTGAGAACACGAACCTTTCGGTAATTTACTGTAATCTTGGGTAGAGTTTTGCATTTTGTAAGTCAGATCAAGTCAAATTTGCTCAGGTCATAAACATAGGGATCCCCTAGCTGATATCTGGGTTAAATAAGTAATTTTTCCTTTTAATATTGGGAAAAAAATGGAACATGCTCAAAGAGTTGGACACGACTGAGCGACTTCACGCTCATGTTCACTGTAGTGCTCTATGTTGCTTACTCTTTTAAGTGTGTCATAAATAAAGACCCATCCTATAACATTAGTTACTACTTCAATGGTCACTAAGAAGTAATTTCCATTTTTACTTGCGCCTATAGAACAAAAAGGAGATCAAATGTATATTACCAAACTGTACTCTCTAAAATACTCCTTGAAAGTGTCAGTACTTCAGTCATGTTTGACTCTTTGCGACCTCATAGACTGCAGGCAGGCTCCTCTGTCCATGGAATTCTCTATGCAAGAATACTGGAGTGGGTTGTCATTTTCTTCTCTAGCAGATCTTCCCAGGGATCCAACCCAGGTCTCCTGCATTTCAGGCAGATTCTTTACCACCTGAGCCACCAGGGAAGGCCCAGATACTCCTCCTTACTCATCTTGTAATTCTCTGAAGGATCACACTTAGGAACCTCCCTAAACTCTCCCAGATACTGAGTCTTCCAATCCTCCCTTCCCATCCCCTCTCTCCTAGTTCCTTGTTATATAAATAGATGTGTCCTTTGTTGCCAAGGATTCTCTCCTTCCCTCTCCCACTCTCTCACTCTTGTACTTTGCATCACAAAAGAACAGGTCTGGCAAAGATGGAGTTCTAAGCATGAAGGGAAAGAATCTAAATGGGCAACGACAGAATTATCTTTCGTAGTGATAGGGAGAAAGAGAAGAAAACAGAACACACATTAGAAATCTTTTTTGTTTTTCTTTCCTTATTAGAGTTGTTCCTTGGTATGGGGATTGGTTCCAGGACCACTCCATGGACCCCAGGATAATAAAACCTGAGGATGCTCAAGTACCTTATGCAAAGTTTAGTATTTGCATATAACCTATGCACATTCTCCTATATACTTTAAATCATCTCTACATTACTTATAACATCTAATATAATGTAAATGTTATGTAAATATCTGTAAATACAATGTAAATGCTATGTAAATAGTTGCTAGCTTGCAGCCAATTCCAAGTTTTGCTCTTTGTAATTTTCTGAAAATTTTTTCACTGAGTATTTTCTACCTACATTTGACCAAATCTGAATTTGTGGAACCCACAGATATGGAGGGCTGACTGCATATCCAGAAATCTTAAGGAAAAAGATTGCCTGTAATCCAATCATCTATGTCCCTTAAGTTTTCTGAGAGGAAATGATCATTATGCATTGACACATGTTAATATTTAATAGTTGTTGTTGTTTTGTTGTTGCTTAGTCTTTAAGTCATGTCTGGGCTTTCCTGGTAGCTCAGACAGTAAAGCGTCTGCCTACAATGTGGGAGACCCGGGTGAAATGGCAACCCACTCCAGTATTCTTGCCTGGAAAATCCCATGGACCAAGAAGCCTGGTAGGCTACAGAGTGTCGCAAAGAGTCAGACACAACTAAGCAACTTCACTTTCACTTTTCTTCATGTCTGACTCTTTGCAACCCCATGCACTGCAACATGCCAGGTTTCCCTGTCCTTCACTATCTCCCAGAGTTTGCTCAAACTCATGTCTATTGAGTGAATGATGCCATCCAATCATCTCACCCACTGTCACCCCATTCTCCTCCTGCCCTTAATCTTTCCCAGCATCAGGATCTTTTCCAACACGTCAGCTCTTCACATCAGGTGGCCAAAATATTGGAGCTTCAGCTTCAGCATCAGTCTTTCCAATGCATATTCAGGGTTGATTTCCTTTAGGGTTGACTGATTTGAACTCTTGGCAGTCCAAGGAACTTTCAAGAGTCTTCTCCAGCACCACAATTTGAAAGCATAATTCTTCGGTGTTCAGCCTTCTTTATGGTCCAACTCTCACATCCACACATGACTATGGAAAAACCATAGCTCTGACTATATAGACCTTTGTCAGCAAAATGATGTCTCTGCTTTTTTGGTCATAGCTTTCCTTCCAAGGAGCAACCATCTTTTAATTTCATGGTTGCAGTCACCATCTGCAGTGATTTTGGAGCCAAGAAAATAAAGTCTATCACTGTTTCCATTTTTTCCTCATTTATTTGCCATGAAGTATCAGAGGTCATGATCTTAGTTTTTGAAAGTTGAGCTTTAAGCCAGCTCTTTCACTCTTTTCCTTCACCCTCATCAAGAGGCTCTTTAGTACCTCTTCACTTTCTGTCATTAGGGTGGTATCATCTGCATATCTGAGGTGTTTTACATTTCTTCTAGAAATTTTAATTCCATCTTGTGATTCATCCAGCCTGGCATTTCACACAATGTTCCCTGTATAGACGCTAAATAAGCAGGGTGAAAATATACAGCCTCGTCGTATTCCTTTCCCAATTTTGAACCAGTCAATTGTTTCCTGTCTGGTTCTAACTGTTGCTTCTTGACCTGCATACAGGTTTCTCAGGATGCAGGTAAGGTGGTCTGTTACTCTCATCACTTTAAGAATTTCCACAGTTTGTTGTGGTCCACATAGTCAAAAACTTTAGCATAGTCACTGAAGCAGATGTAGATGTTTTTCTGGAACTGCGTTGCTTTCTCAATGATCCAACAAATTTCAGCAATTTGATCTCTGGTTTCTCTGTCTTTTCTAAACCCAGCTTGTACCTCTAAAAATTCTCAGTTCACATACTATTGAAGTCTAGCTTGAAGCATTTTGAGCATAATCTTGTTAGCATTTTAAATGAGCACAACTGTACACTTTGTTCAGTAGTTGGGACACTCTTTGGCATTGCCCTTCTTTGGGACTGGAATGAAAACTGACCTTTCTCAGTCCTGTGGCCAGTGCTGAGTTTTCCAAATTTGTTGATGTACTGAGTGCAGCACTTTAACAGCATTGTATTTTAGGATTTTAAAAAGCTCAGTTGGAATTCCATCAGTTCCACTAGCTTTGTTCATAGTAATGCTTCCTAAGGCCCCCTTGATTTCATGCTCCAGGATGTCTGGCTCTAGGTGAGTAAACACACTATAGTGGTTATCTGGGTCTTTAAGACCTTTTGTGTATAGTCCCTCTGTGTGTTCTTGCCATATCTTCTTAATCTCTTCTGCTTCTGTTAGGTCCTTACAGTTTTTGTTATGGTATAGTGTAAATGTAGTATGGGCTTCCCAGGTGGCTCTAGTGGTAAGGAACCTGCCTGCCAGTGGAGGAGATGTAGAGATGAGGGTTCATTCCCTGGGTTGGGAAGATCCCCTGGAGGAGGGCATGGCAATACACTCCAGCACTCTTGCTTGGAGAACTCCATGGACAGGATCCTGGAGTGCTAAAGTCCATAGGGTCACAAATAATCAGACACAACTGAAGTGATTTAGCATGTACACACATAAATGTAGTATAAAAATAATATTCCAAGAATTTCAAAGAAGAATAGGCTATTTTTTTTTGATTTATAAGTTAGTAATAATGTAACTTACTAATTTTAAACATTTTAGTCAGTCAGTTCAGTTACTCAGTTGTGTCTGACCTTTGCGACCCCATAGACTGCAGCATGCCAGGCCTCCCTGTCCATCACCAACTCCAGAATTTACTCAGACTCATGTCCACTGAGTCAGTGATGCCATCCAACCATCTTATCCTCTGTCACCCCTTCTCCTCTGTCTTCAATCTTTCCCAGCATCAGGGTCTTTTCCAATGAGTCAGTTCTTCGGATCAGGTGGCCAAAGTATTGGAGTTTCAGCTTCAACATCAGTCCTTCCAATGAATATTTAGGATTCATTTCCTTTAGGATGGACTGGTTGGATCTCCTTGCTTGGGACTCCTGAGTCTTTTCCAACACCACAGTTCAAAAGCATCAATTCTTTGCTGCTCAGCTTTCAATAGTTTTCCTATATTTTTCTACATTTGCTTCTTTTTGTCCCCCTTCTCTACAAGGACGGTGTTTAAAAAAATTAATGCACATTTAACTCTCACATCCGTACATGACTACTGGAAAAATCATAGCTTTGACTAGATGGACCTTTGTTGGTAAAGTAATGTCTCTGCTTTTTAATAAACTGTCTAGGTTGGTCATAACTTTTCTTCCAAGGAGCAAACGTCTTTCAATTTCATGGCTGCAGTCACCTTCTGCAGTGATTTTGGAGCCCCCCAAAGTAAATAAAGTCTGTCACTGTTTCCATTGTTTCCCCATCTATTTGCCATGAAGCGATGGGACCAGATGCCATAATCTTATTTTTCTGAATGTTGAGCTTTTAACCCAACTTTTCACTCTCCTTCTTTCACTTTCATCAAGAGGCTCTTTAGTTCTTCTTTGCTTTCTGCCATAAGGGTGGTGTGGTCTACATATCTGAGGTTACTGATATTTCTCCTGGCAATCTTGATTCCAGCTTGTGCTTCATCCAGCCTGGCATTTCATACGATGTACTCTGCATAGAAGTTAAATAAGCAGGGTGACAATATATAGCCTTGATGTACTCCTTTTCCTATTTGGAACCAGTCAATTGTTCCATGTCCAGTTCTAACTGTTGCTTCTTGACTTGCATACAGATTTCTCAAGAGGCAGGTCAGGTGGTCTGGTATTCCCATCTCTTGAAGAAAAGGCTTTTGCATAGTCAATAAAGCAGAAATAGATATCATTCTGGAACTCTTTTGATTTTTCAATGATCCAATGGATGTTGGAAATTTGATCTCTGGTTCCTTTGCCTTTTCTAAATCCAGCTTGAACATCTGGAAGTTCATGGTTCATGTACTGTTGAAGCCTGGCTTCGAGAATTTTGAGCATTACTTTGCAACTGTGTAAGATGAAGGCAATAGTGCGGTAGTTTGAGCATTCTTTGGCAGTGCCTTTCTTTGGGATTGGAATGAACACTGACCTCTTCCAGTCCTGTGGCTGAGTTGTCCAAATTTGCTGGCATATTGAGTGTAGCACTTTCACAGCATCATCTTTCAGGATTTGAAATAACTCAACTGGAATTCCATCACCTCCACTAGCTTTGTTCGTAGTGATGCTTCCTAAGGCCGACTTGACTGCATTCCAGGATGTCTGGCTCTAGTTGAGTGATCACACCATTGTGATTACCTGGGTTGTGAAGATCTTTTCTGTATAGTTCTTCTGTGTATTCTTGCCACCTCTTCTTAATATCTTCTTAACCTGCTTCTGTTAGGTCCATACCATTTTTGTCCTTTATTGTGCCCATCTTTCCATGAAAAGTTCCTTTGGTATCTCTAATTTTCTTAAAGAGATCTCTGGACTTTCCCATTCTATTGTTTTCCTCTATTTCTTTGCTTGGATCACTGAGGAAGGCTTTCTTTTCTCTCCTTGCTATTCTTTGGAACTCTGCATTCAAATGGGTATATCTTTCTTTTTCTCCTTTGCCTTTGGCATCTCTTCTTTCACAGCTATTTGTAAGGCCTCCTCATATAACCATTTTGCCTTTTTGCAGTTCCTTTTCTTGGGAATGGTCTTGATTCCTCACTCCTGTACAATGTCAAGAACCTCCGTCCATAGTTCTTTGGGCACTCTATCAGATCTAATCCCTTGAATCTTTTTGTCACTTCCACTGTATAATCGTAAGGGATTTGATTTAGGCCTTACCTGAATGGTCTAGTGGTTTTCCCTACTGTTTTTTTTTTAATTTAAGTCTGAATTTGGCAATAAGGAGTTCTTGATCTGAGCCACAGTCAGCTCCCGGTGTTTTTTTTTTTTTGCTGACTGTATAGAAGTTCTCCATATTTGTCTGCAAAGAATAATCAATCTGATTTTGGTATTGACCATCTGGTGATGTCCATGTGTACAGTCTTCTCTTTTGTTATTGGAAGAGGGTGTTTGCTATGACCAATGCATTCTCTTGGAAAAACTCTGTTAGCTTTTGCCCTGCTTCATTCTGTTCTCCAATCCCAAATTTGTCCATTACTCCGGGATTTCTTGACTTCCCACTTTTGCATTCCAGTCCCCTATATTGAAAAGAACATCTTTTTTGGGTGTTAGTTCTAGAAGGTCTTGTAGGTCTTCTTAGAACCATTCAACTCCAGCTTCTTCCACATTATTGTTCAGGGCATAGACTTGGATTACTGTGATATTGAATGGTTTGCCTTGGAATGAGCAGAGATCATTCTGTCATTTTTGAGATTGAGACCCCACAGAGACTGAGACAGAGCTGTGTTTGGGTGTCTCCTCTTTTCCAACAAAGGTCCGTCTAGTCAAACTATGGTTTTTGCAGTAGTCATGTATGGATGTGAGAGTTGGACTATAATGAAAGCTGAGTGCCAAAGAATTTATTCTTTTGAACTGTGGTGTTGGGGAAGACTCTTGAGAGTCCCTTGGACTGCAAGGAGAGCCAACCAGCCCATCCCTAAAGGAAACCAGTCCTGAATATTCATCGGAAGGACTCATGCTGAAGCTGAAGCTCCAATACTTTGTCCACCTGATACGAAGAGCTAACTCACTGGAAAAGACCCTGATGCTGGGAAAGACTGAAGACAGGAGGAGAAGGAGACAACAGAGGATGAAATGGTTGGATGGCATCACCGACTCAATGGACATGAGTTTGAGTAAACTCTGGGAGTTGTTGATGGACAGGGAGGCCTGGTGTGCTGCAGTCCATGGGGTTGCAGAGTCAGATAGGACTGAGCGACTGAACTGAACTGGAGGAGGTATGGGTCAGCATGTGGACTGCTGCAGGGACAGGGGCTCTGGGTGCAGTAGACCTGGGTATGGCATAAACCCTCTTGGAGGAGGTTGCCATTAACCCATCATAGAGATGCCAGAACTTACACAGGACTGGGAAACAGATTCTGGGAGGGCGCAAACAGAAAGTTGTGTGGACCAGGAGAAGGGAGTAGTGACCCCACAAAAGACTGACCCAGACTTGCCCATGAGTGTCTAGGAGTCTCTGGCGGAGGCCTGGGTTTGCAATTGCCTGATGCAGGGGGCACTGAGTGTGGCAGTGCATGGGACCTTTTGAAGGAGGTTGTCATTATCTTCATTGCCTCCACCATAGTTTGGCCTCAGGTCACATAACAGGGAAGGAACACAGCACTGCCCTTCAACAGAAAACTGGATTAAAGATTTACTGAGCATGACCCTGCCCATCAGAACAAGACCCAGTTTCCCCCTTTGTCAGTCTCTACCATCAGGAAGCTTTTATAAGCCTATCCTTCCCCTACTGAAAACAACAATCACAGAACACTAACCAATCTGATCACATGGACCACAGCCTTGGCTAACTCAGTGAAACTATGAGCCATGCCATGTAGGGCCACCCAAGACGGACGGGTCATGGTGGAGAGTTCTGACAAAATGTGGTCCACTGGAGAAGGGAATGGCAAACCACTTCAGTATTCTTGCCTTGAGAACCCCATGAACAGTATGAAAAGGCAAAAAGATACAACACTGAAAGATGAACTCTCTAGGTCAGTAGGTGCCCAATATGCTACTGGACATCAGTGGAGATATAACTCCAGAAAGAATGAAGAGATGGAGTCAAAGCAAACACAATACCCAGTTGTGGATGTGACTGGTGATGGAAGTAAAGTCTGATCCTATGAAGAGCAATATTGCATAGGAACCTGGAATATTGTCCTGGTTGTCCATAAATCAAGGCAAATTGGAAGTGGTCAAACATGAGATGGCAAGAGTGAACATCAACGTTTTAGGAATCAGCAAACTAAAATGGACCGGAATGGGAGAATTTAACTCAGATGACCATTATATCTACTACTGTGGGCAAGAATCCCTTAGAAGAAATGGTGTAGCCATTATAGTTAACAAAAGAGTCTAAAATGCAGTATTTAAATATTTTAAAGAAATACTAATAAAAGATATACATTTGGTATGACTACTTTACATACATGAGATGGGAACTGAAATTCTTTAGTGAGATACCTATTGTCATATTGGCTGTGACAATAATGAGAATGTTCAGTAGAATATCTTCCAATTTAAAATCAAGACTCAGAGCTCTATAATATCATATCATAGAGGTGAAAATATTGTTTCCTAAAAATATTTACATTAAAATTATACCCCCCAATATAATACATTTTTAAATTTTTTATAGCCAGGAATTATGGCTAGATACAGAAAATGATTTCTAAAATAATGTAAATATTGTATAGAGGTATTAGGCATTTTATTTTTTTCTGCACAAATTCTACAAATATTTAGGCTAACTTTTATTATGGAAGGTAAAATTAGAAATGAAAGATGGACAAAATACATAATCAACTGCTGCCAATAAATGAAAATTTTACTATGAGTGTTCACGAGATTGTATCAGATGCATTTTAATGATTTAATTTTAAATCATTCTCATCTGACTAAAGTAAGGGTCTTTAAATAAAGCTTTAATATAACTGACCTTGCTTGTAAGGACCCTATGAAACTTAAGGAAGATTCTTGTCTGCTGAGAAACAAATGAGTACTCAAAATCTCAAAGATAAAGTAATTCATTCAGAAATGAGAGAGAAAAAATAATTTCTACTGAAGGTGCTGAAGGCTATATATAAAGAGATAAACTCAGAAGAGGGGGGATTTTTGCATAATTTGAAGAGTCTTATTTATTTACCAGTATTTGTCTTATAAAATATTTAAAACATTATAAGTTTATGATAATATTTGCAGCATTTACATTTTTTGATCTTGCTTTATACTTAGAAATTAGTGAAAAAAATGGTGTTCATCCCTTGAAGATTTTATAACCAAGCTCATGAACCATCTCTTAAAAAAGGCCCTCAAGGATTTCACATTTAAGAGAAAAAAAAAAGTGGTATTATCTTATGTTTAATGTATAACTAAAATTTTTAAAACAAGGAGCAAAACATTCACTATGTTTTCCTCTTCCTAACAATTTAGAACTTCAAGTTTGCATAAGAAATCTAAGAATATCACAACAGAAAAGAGATCTTGAAACAATCCATTCCAATATCTTCATTTTATAGATGAAAAATTGAGATCCTAAAAGATTAAAACTTCTCAGTTTATTCCCCTTTGCCTTCAAAAGGATGTCTCCAGAAGCAGTTGAGTCTTCATCATCTGAGATATGTTAATATTATAACATCACATATATTACACACTGAAATTGAAAGTGAAGTCACTCAGTCCTGTCCGACGTTTTGTGACCTTATGGACAGTAGCCCACCAGGCTCCTCTGTCCATGGGATTTTCCAGGCAAGAGTACTGGAGTGGGGTGCCATTTTCACCTCCAGGGGATCTTTCTGACCCAGGGATCGAACTCAGGTCTCCCACATTGCAGGCAGACTCTTTACCATCTGAGCCATCAGGGAATCCCTTATTACCCACCACCTCTGTCCTAAGAGAAGAGTGTGAGTGTATCCCACCTTGGAAAAGGGGAGATTAGGGGCAATGAATACAGTACACATACTTTCTAGTTTTCACAAGACATAAAATCATCTGTTTACACTTGTTGTCTTCATCTAATTATAAATAGCTCCCTCTTTTACATGCAGAATGTCCATCTAAGTCTGGGTCTCTGAGGATACTGAGTGTTTATTTTGGTTAAACCAGGCTGATGGGACAAGGTGGAGGGAATAGTTCCTTTTTGCTTACATTCTTCCAGCTAATCCAAAAGATTTTTGGAGAGAGACTGAATGAATGACTTTGCCAGGATTGCATCGAGTTAGAGGTCAAGCATTTTATCACATTCATTTTCCTTCAACTGGACAATTGTGTGCTATCTACTTGACAGACTTGGGGTTAATCTTACTAGAAGGCAGTACTAGCCTCATTTTTGCTCAGGGACGTTAACAGACATTCACTTGTGAGACTGTTAATATATTTTAGTCATCTTCTATCCTCCAACTTCCCACATAAGCTAGAAACGTAGAAGATCTAGTGAGGATTTGAGGGAAAAAACAGTGAAAAAAAATGAGAGGTGGTCTTTTATTAGGAAGCAATAATTATGTTTAAATTGTTACTATTTAGAAGTGAAGTCACAGATACATTGGCACATGCAAATTATATGCAAA
Source organism: Bison bison bison (assembly GCF_000754665.1). Taxonomy (NCBI): domain Eukaryota; kingdom Metazoa; phylum Chordata; class Mammalia; order Artiodactyla; family Bovidae; genus Bison; species Bison bison. Next base: position 2,214,278 of record NW_011494898.1, read on the forward strand.
TATATTTGGTCTTATTTCATATAATGTAATAGGAATACAAGTGTTCTTTAAAGGACATTTGTTCTTTTCCATAACAGCTAACCAAAAATCTGGATTTTGTAAGGAGAAGCTTACTATTATAAACAATTTTCCATTTTTGGAATTTTGCTAATATTTTCACTGAATAAATCCCATGTTGATACGTCAAATTTTTATGTTTTGAACACAGTTTGACTGGAATTTTCAGTGTTAAATTGATGTTTCTGGTGATCATCATGATGAGTCATAGTTTCTGAGTAGAGTTAACTTTATATTTTCATTTCAGCAAAAAACCACAGTTATAAATTCACAGTTATGTGACAAGATTGTTGCCATGCCACTGAAATGCAAAGAGAACACTAAAGAAAAACTTTGTCTAATTTACATATGATATGATTTTATACATATCTAATATATTTTCCAGTGGTCATGTATGGATGTGAGATTTGGACTGTGAAGAAAGCTGAGCCCCAAAGAATTGATACTTTTGAACTGTGGTGTTGGAGAAGACTCTTGAGAGTCCCTTGGACTGCAAGGAGATTCAACCAGTCTATTCTGAAGGAGATCAGCCCTGGGATTTCTTTGGAAGGAATGATGCTAAAGCTGAAACTCCAGTACTTTGGCCACCTCATGCAAAGAGTTGACTCATTGGAAAAGATTCTGATGCTGGGAGGGACTGGGGGCAAGAGGAAAAGGGGACGACAGAGGATGAGATGGCTGGATGGCATCACCGACTCGATGGACGTGAGTCTGAGTGAACTCCAGGAGTTGGTGATGGACAGGGAGGCCTGGCGTGCTTTGATTCATGGGGTCGCAAAGAGTTGGACACAACTGAACAACTGAACAGAACTGAATATATACCAAAACCCACCAAGGTTGGATGCATAACAAATGATTCTTCTGTCTTGCCCAGTGCTAAAATACACAGGAATCCTCACCCTCTTTTCTATCCAAATCCACTCTAATGAAGGGGTTGTGTTAAATGTCTGTTTCCTAAATGAGATAGCTGCGTTATAGGAAATTGAAATGAGTTGCTGTTCATTTCTCTATTATGAATAAGGATTTGAGGCCACAACTGAAGTGAATTAATGTGGTTATTTTTTTGGAGCATGTATTATGTCTTATATCTGAGTGAGGGGAGTAAAGGCTTCTCTGGTGGCTCATCTGTAAAGAATCTGCCTGCCAATGCAGGAGACTCAGGAGACACGCACGATGCTATCCCTGGGTGGGGAAGATCCCCTGGAGAAGGAAATGGCAATCCATTCCAATATTCCTGCCTAGGAAATCCCACAGACAAAGGAGTCTGGCAGGCTACCCCGTCCATGAGGTCGCAAAGAGTCAGTCAGACACGACTTAGCGACTGAACAACAACAACAAGGGAGTAAGGGGAGTGGGAAGCAATGCCTTTCACAATATCATAAAAGTAAAACTGCAGTATATAAGAAGAAATAATCTGAAGGACAAAAATAAAAAAGTAGAAGAGGATTATCCACTTACACTGTTTACTAAGGCTGACAATTTGTAATGGGAACTGGCATCAGCATGTGCAATTACATTTTTACTTCTGCATGGTGAAGCTGTTCTCCCCCTAGGAAGGCTTAGAGTAAGGTGTTTCAGGGGTAAGGGGTGGGGAAAAAGACCAAAGAGCTTATCCCAAATCTATTAGCTATAATGAACAGGTATGAAGAAGCAGACATTGCCACATAACGTAAATTACAATCTAAATGAGATACTCATATTGACATAAGGAGTTCCTCAGGCACTGTAAGCTAAGTTCATGGGAAGAAAGTCTTCCAAATGCCATTCACATCACCATGGATAATTGCAGGACTAGAAGCATCCATGACATTGCTGGGGAACCATGGAATGGGGTTTTAATTTTCAGTTTGACTTACACGCTGTTGTCATATCATAGAGACTACAGTTGCAGTTTTACAGCATGGTTTTTCTTAGCTTATTTTAGAATCATAGAAAGAGTAAGCTTGCAAATCTTTTAATAAGGCAATTACATTCAGACAAAGATTAGATCTCAGTGGCACAATAGATTTTTGCTATATTATTCAGTATCTTTTTGATATTCCACTGTCACTAGACAAAGCTGTGAATAGTAATGTGACAAGTCTATTCAGAAGACGACAATGAGGGTTTCCTTAATTGTGTTCGCTTGTATGCCACACAAACCCTCACTTAATTTTTTTTCCTGTTTTGAAAAAGCGGAAAAGAAAATATCATTTAGAGTCACAAGAAACACTGTTGAATCTACCTTTGAAATCTACATTCTGTATTTGTAAAATGAAAATGTTGAGATAATCATTTAATTTTTTATTTGATAAAAATATCTTATGATTCAAAATGTCAGTCTTAATATAGGAATGAATTACTTGGTGTGAAAAAGAACAAAAATCCATAAGAATCTAAAGAATTGCTTAAAATATGCACTTTGGGTGAGGGGATATGGATTTAAAAAGTCCATACACGTGGGTTTCTAGTGGTTGCTAATAGAAAGAAATTTAACAGAAATATTTGTTTTATGTATTTTCTTCAGGGCTTAACCTTTTCTCCATAACTTGAAATCCTTTAAAAAATTATAATGGAAATGTTAGATGTATGGTCATTTTTGGAAAATCCAGTTTTACATTAAAGTTTATTTGAACTAAGAATATCTTGTTCATGTGACCAAGCATTTTGTTAATTTTATAAATCAATATTCATAAGTTAATTTTTAAAAGTTGAGCATAATGGCACATCTTTATTGTCCTAGAATGAGATTCTGGACCCAAAACTTCACTGAATTTATGGAACATTGTTTGGAACAAATGAGTATATAGGACAAATTATCCTTAAAGTTTAACTCATGCTGGACAAATGCAGGCTGTGATCTAGTGAAAAAAGTGATGGATTCTAACTGAATTCTACAAGTAACATTTTTACATCTTGGTTTCATTTAATTTTTTGTATTTGTTTTTTGTATTTGTATACTTATACAAATGTGAGGAAATACCTGATGTGAGGACAGAAGGGAAAATAGATGAGAAAAATTCTATAAATATAAAAATACTGCAGAAAGGTTATCTAATAGCAAGAAGGATATAGAAGATCCAAGAAGGGTCCAAAATCATAAATTTAAGACTACTGGGTTCAATCCCTGGGTTGGGATGATCCCCTGGAGAAGGGAAAGGCTACCCACTCCAGTATTCTGGCCTGGAGAATTCCATGGACTGTCTAGTCCATGGGGCCATAAAGGGTCAGACACGACTAAGCGAATTTCACTTTTACGTAATAAATCATGGAAATAAGTAAGAATGTGTGTATTGATACCTTCAATTGGTTACATTCAAAGAGGTTTCTAGGTAGAAATCAACAAATGACTCTTAAATGTCTTAAAAAACAATTATTAGATGATATGATGAAACAGAACCTCAATAACTTACCAAAATATTCTTAGTAATATTTGCCACCTTCATATACTTAGAAAGAACAAATTTGATATTATTATTGGAAGTGATTGATAGAGCTATAGTTTTCCGCTTATTGAAAAGCACTTTGGTGTTTTTGGTATTTTGCATAAAAATTAAAGAGAATACTTAGAGCAAATGTAATAAATAAGAAATGGATAAACTTTTCCTAGTTATTCAAGATATTTTCACAGGCAATAGTTGTAACCAGAAGACAAAGTGGGAACTATGATACTTTGATATTGCTATAGAAATCTTTACTTCTATACCCTTATTGTTGTTCAGTCCAGCGCTTTATGACTCCAAGTACTGCAGAACACCAGGCTCCGTTGTCCTCCGCTATCTCCTGGAATTTGCTCAAATTCATTTCTATTGAGTTAGTGATGCTATCTAACCATTTCATCCTCTGTCTCCCCTCTTCTCTTTTTGCCTTCAATCTTTCTCAGCATCAGTCTTTTCCTATTTCTTCTTATCAGGTGGCAAAAGTCTTGGGGCTTTGGCTTCAGCATCAGTCCTTCCAATGATTATTCAGGGTTGATTTCCTTTAGAATTGACTGATCTCCTTGCAGTCCAAGGAACTTTCAAGAGTGCTCTCTGGCACCACAATTCAAAAGCATCAATTCTCCCATGCTCAGCCTTCTTTATGATCCAAGTCTCACATACAAACACGACTACTGGAAAAACCATAGCTTTGACTATATGGACCTTTGTTGGCAAAGTGATGTCTCTGCTTTTCAATGTGCTGTCTAGGTTTGCTATAGCTTTCCTTCCAAGGAGCAACAATCTTTTAATTGCATGGCTTTGTTCACCGTCCACAGTGATTTTAGAGCCCAAGAAAATAAAGTCTGTCATTGTTTCATGTTTTTCCCCATCTATTTGCCATGAAGTGATGGGAGCAGATGCCATGATCTTCGTTTTTTGAATGTTGAGTTTTAAGCCAGCTTTTTCACTCTCCTTTTTCACCTTCATCGAGAGGCTCTTTAGTTCCTCTTCACTTTCTGACATTAGGGTGGTATCAACTGCATATATGAGGTTGTTGATATTTCTCCTGGCAATCTTGATTACAGCTTGTGATTTATCCAGCCTGGCATTTTGCATAATGTACTCTGCATAGAAGTTAAATAAGCAGGGTGACAACATACAGCCTTGTCATACTCCTTTTCCAATTTTCAACCAGTCTGTTGTTTGATGTATGGTTCTCACTATTGCTTCTTGACTTGCATCCAGGGTTCTCAGGAAACAGGAAAAGTGATCTGGTATTCCCATCTCTTAAGAATTTTCCAGTTTATTGTGATCCACACAGTCAATGACTTAGTGTAGTCAATGAAGCAGTAGATGTTTTTCTGGAATTCCCTTGATTTCTCAGTGATCCAACAAATGTTGGCAATTTGATCTCTGATTTCTCTGCCTTTTCCAAACCCAGTTTGTACATCTGGAAGTTCTCGGTTCACATACTGCTGAAGCCTGCTTGAAGGATTTTGAGAATAACCTTGCTAGAATGTGAGGGAGAAGGCAATGGCACCCCACTCCAGTACTGTTGCCTGGAAAATCCCATGGATGGAGGAGCCTGGTAGGCTGCAGTCCATGGGGTCGCTAAGAGTCGGACACGACTGAGCAACTTCACTTTCACTTTCCACTTTCATGCATTGGAGAAGGAATGGCAACCCACTCCAG
>NW_011494898.1:2219524-2222286 GCF_000754665.1 Bison bison bison
AGAGTCGGACACGACTGAGCGACTTCACTTTCACTTTCCACTTTCATGCATTGGAGAAGGAATGGCAACCCACTCCAGTGTTCTTGCCTGGAGAATCCCAGGGACGGCAGAGCCTGGTGGGCTGCCGTCTATGGGGTCGCGCAGAGTTGGACACGACTGAAGCGACTTAGCAGCAGCAGCAGCAGCAGCAGCAGCATGTGAAATGAGCACAACTGCATGGTAGTTGGAACATTCTTTGGCATTTTCCTTCTTTGAGATTGGAATGGAATGAAAATCAACGTTTTTCCAGTCCTGTGGCCACTGCTGACTTTTCCAAATTTGCTGACATACTGAGTGCAGCATTTTAACAGCATCATATTTTAGGATTTTTAAATAGCTCAACTGGAATTCCATCAACTCCACTAGCTTGGTTTGTAGTAATGTTTCCTAAGGCCCACTTGACTGCACTTCAGGATGTCTGGCTCTGGGTGAGTGACCACACCATTGTGGTTTTCTGAGTCATTAAGACCTTTTTTGTATAGTTCTGTGTATTCTTGCCACCTTTTCTGATAGGTCCTTATCACTTCTGTCCTATATTACATCCATCCTTGCTTGAAATGTTCCCGTTTTCCTCTATTTCTTTGCACTGTTCATTTAAGAAGGGTTTCTTATCTCTCCTCCTGATTTTCTGGAACTATGCATTAGTTGGTATATCTTTCCCTTTCTCCCTTGCCTTTTGTGTCTCTTCTATGCTCTTAGCCACAGCTTATCACTGAAGTGGACTTGGCCAATAGAAGCCAGACCATAATACTCTATTTGTATCTGATGCTTTTAAGAATTATAAAGAAGATAATGACATTACTTCATGATTTTTTATATGTGAGCAAATAAATATTCACACAAGATGACTGATACTTACTGTAGAAAATCTTAAATGCGATTTTTCAGCATTACATTCTACCTCTACTGATTCTAATGAATGAATAAATTCTTTACTGAATTTGGCTCAAATGACAAGGCAATGTGACTAGGGAATAACCAAATTTGGCAGAACACAAGTGAAAAATCAATAGCAATTGATTATTTAAACTCAGAATTTCAGGGTACTCAGGCAGGATTTATTCTAAGCCAAGCCCCAGTAGGAGCCTTCCTTGAATCTATCTAATTTGCAAATTGTCTCCAATACTTCATCCTACCCAGTGACTTTCCAGTTAGAATTGCCATTTTATTTTATTTTTTGCTTTTAAAAATTATTTATTTTTTATTGAAGAATAATTGCTTTACAGAATTTTGTTGTTTTCTGTCAAACCTCAACATGATTAGCCATATATGCCATATGTATATCAGGGTATACATATATCCCCTCCCTTTTTGAACCTCCCTCCCATCTCCCACCCCATCCCACCCCTCTAGGTTGATACAGAGCCCCTGTTTGAGTTTTCTGAGTCTTACAGCAAGTTCCCATTGGCTATCTGTTTTACATATGGTGATATAGTTTCCATGTTACTCTTTCCATACATCTCACCCTCTCCTCCCCTCTCCCCATGTCTAAAAATTTATCCTCTATGTCTGTTTCTCCATTGCTGCTCTGTAAGCAAATTCTTCAGTACCATTTTTCTAGATTCCATAAATATGCATTAGAATACGATGTTTATCTTTCTCTTTCTGATTTCCCTCACTCTGTATAGTAGGTTTTAGGTTCATCCACCTCATTACAACTGACTCAAATGTGTTCCTTTTTATGGCTGAGTAATATTCCATGTGTAAATGTACCACAACTTCTTTATCCATTCATCTGTCGATGGATATCTAGGTTGCTTCCATGTTCTAACTATTGTAAATAGTGCTGCAATGAAAAATGGAATACATGTGTCTTTTTCAATTTTGGTTTCTTCAGGGTATATGCCTAGGATTGGGTTTGATGGGTTATATGGTGATTTTATTTCTAGTTTTTTAAGGAATCTCCATACCATATAGTCTTCCATAGTGGCTGTATCAATTTACATTCCTACCAACAGTGCAAGAGCATTCCCTTTTCTCCACACCCTCTCCAGCATTTATTGTTTGTGGACTTTTTGATGATGGCCATTCTGACTGGTGTGAGGTGATATCTCATTGTTGTTTTGATTTGCATTTCTCTAATAATGAGCGATGTTGAGCATCTTTTCATGTGTTTGTTAGCCATCTGTATGTCTTCTGTTCAGGTCTTTTTCCCACTTTTTGATTGGGTTATTTGTTTCAGAATTGCCATTTTAAATGAAGGCATCTGATTTGTTGATGGGTCTTACATAGTTCTTGCTATTTGTTTATTTTTGTTCATGTATATATTAGTGTCCAAATCACTGCAGATGGTGACTGCAGCCATGAAATTAAAAGACGCTTACTCCTTGGAAGAAAAGTTATGACCAACCTAGATAGCATATTCAAAAGCAGAGACATTACTTTGCCAACACAGGTCCATCTAGTCAAGGCTATGGTTTTTCCTGTGGTCATGTATGGATGTGAGAGTTGGACTGTGAAGAAGGCTGAGCACCAAAAAATTGATGCTTTTGAACTGTGGTGTTGGAGAAGACTGTTGAGAGTCCCTTGGACTGCAAGGAGATCCAACCAGTCCATTCTGAAGGAGATCAGCCCTGGGATTTCTTTGGAAGCAATGATGCTAAAGCTGAAACTCCAGTACTTTGGCCACCTCATGCGAAGAGTTGACTCATTGGAAAAGACTCTGATGCTGGGAGGGACTGGGGGCAAGAGGAAAGGGGACGACAGAGGATGAGATGGCTGGA
>NW_011494898.1:2222386-2225686 GCF_000754665.1 Bison bison bison
CAGGAGGAGAAGGGGACGACAGAGGATGAGATGGCTGGATGGCATCACTGACTCGATGGATGTGAGTCTGAGTGAACTCCAGGAGTTGGTGTTGGACAGGGAGGCCTGGCGAGCTGCGATTCATGGGGTCGCAAAGAGTCAGACACGACTGAGCGACTGATCTGATCTGAACTGATATTAGTGTCCACCTATGTCACACTATTTTTGTCATTTTGAATTCTGAACCACCTGTTCAGATGTTCTTCCTTTGTGTTATTTTATTTCAGGAACTGCTAGAAAGCCTTCAGGACTCCATTTCTCCTGTGGTGTTGTCAATTTGAATGGTAGGGGAGAGGAGTTACCCATCTGACCTCAGCCAAACTAGACTGGGACATCATTCAACTGAAAACCAAGAGGGACTCAACTGGAAAGCACCACACCATGATTTTTCTATATTGCACCTGCCTCTTGGGGGTTATGCTAAAATTGGCAGCAGTTTCAGAAAGAGAAAAGCTGGCAGATGTTGGAGGTGATTAAAGGGATGATTAAAACTGGCACACTCTCTCCATGAAGGTGTGCCTGTGTTTATTCTCCTACACTTAGAAACTGTCAGGTCTTGGAGATCTGGCTAGATTGTGAAAACGCTGGCAGGACCACTGTTACTTAGAGAGTTTCATTTCCCAAGATATTGGGATCAAATCTAGACAGTTCAATTTGTCAATGAAATACATAATATTATAAATTTCATTTTTGTATGAACTGAGTAGAATACACTGAAATTATTTTCACAAAATGGTTGGTGGTATTACAAACATAGTTCCTAAGAATAGAGACGTTGAGTTCTGTGATACTGTTAAGCAACATGTTTATAAATATTTGGGTTTCTCAGGAACATTTAATTTTGTGAATAAAACAATTTGAACTTAAGGGTCCAAATAAAATACCTGGGCTTCTTATAATCATGATCACATCAGTTTTCTAGAGAAACCTGCTATTATTATTATACTGAGTCACTTTTTTGACTATAACAACAAAAAAAAACAATCATTTTTATCTCTTTTTTTAGTATAGCCATTACAGGACTTTTAACCCATTTATCCATGAGACATTTTGTTAAGGCAAATGGTAACCAAACTGTGTGTCCTTTCCAAGAACATCTTAAAGGAACAGCTCTTAACAGTTTACAAGATTCATCAACAGATAGTAGCAAATTTTCAATTATTATGAGTATGAAGTGAAGTCAAGCGAAGTTGCTCAGTCGTGTCTGACTCTTTGGGACCCCATGGACTGTAGCCTACCAGGCTCCTCTGGCCATGGGATTTTCCAGGCAATAGTACTGGGGTAGATTGCCATTTCCTTCTCCAGTGGATCCTCCCAATCTAGGGATTGAACCCGGGTCTCCCGCATTGTAGACAGATGCTTTACCATCTGAGCCACTTGCACTTAAAATGTTATCAGATTCTATATGAACTTGTGAATTGCTAACAAGTAAATTAGAAACTGATAATTCACTTTACAAATAGCTCATTGAGGTAAGAACAATACATACTGCTGTTACACAGATAATGGATTGAACCCAGGTCTCCTGAATTATAGGCAGATTCTTTACCGGCTGAGCCACAAGGGAAACCCATAATATAATTAAGGTAATATTATTATAGAGCGGAACAGGATCTTGGAGTTCAAGCTTCCTCCCTAATTTTGAGTCCTTTATGGAACATCTTTGATGAATGGTCACTTCCATCTCTTTGCAGTCACATTTTCTGTCAACTTCACCTATGAAACCCATTGTCTTCTTTTTCTTGCCTATACATTTCTATGCCTCTGACCATACTGCTTCTCCTATCTGAACTTCTTTCCTCCTCCACAACTTCCAAAATATTTTTTGCCTGGCAATATGAAATGTTACCTTCCCAATTCTTCCAGTGCAAGTAAAAACATCTTTTGCTCTCTACGGTTACTATGGTTGATATTTACCACACAATATATTACTATAATCACATGCACATGTGCGCACACACACAGACACACACACACCTCTCACTGTATACTTTTTGTGGCCAGAAACAGGAAAATTCATCTCTATATGTTTAGAACCTACCATACAGTACCCTCCCCAACAAATGTTTTCTGAATGACTATATGGACAAATGAATATAATTGGATCAGAAAAAGTGGCTGTAAAATTACTTGAATTGAGAATTAAAAATCTGAGCTCAGCAGAAAAAAAAATAAGTACCAATACAGGTAAACTATTGCTGAAACAACCAAAAATCTCTAATTTTTCTGTTCACTTGTCAATTTTTTAAACAGTGATATTGATCAGTGAATGAGATCAACCTAGAGGCAAATATAATGAAGGGAGAATTTTCACTTTGCCCAGGAAGCATCAAAAAGTACAGGAAACAAATGTTAATCTGCCAATGTCCTGCAGCAAGCTGTTGAGATTTGTCTTTTTTGAGTGTGTGTTTCAGTCTAACAGCAAATGACAGAATGTTTAAAATGATAGAACTTGAATTTTGGCCAAGTATCCATTGTTTGCCATTAGTGTCCCATCTTGTGTAATAGGCACAAGACTTTGAGAAAGCCAACCAAAGTTGGCTTTATTTATTTTAGGTTGAGCTGGGTCTTGATCGTTGTACGTGGGCTTTCTCTGGTTGTGGTGAGCAGGGGTTATGCTTTGCTGTGGTGCACAGGCTTCTCTTGTTGCGAAGCACAAGCTCTAGGTGCACGGGCTCAGCAGCTGCATTCGGGCTTCAGTAGTTGCGGCACATGGGCTCAGTAGTTGCAGCTCATGGGCTCCAGAGTGAGGGGTCAGTAGTTGTGGTGCTTGAGCTTAGTCGCTCCACAGCACGTGGAATGTTTTGGACCAGGGATCGAATGCGTGTTCTCTGCATTGGTAAGCAGATTCCTATCCACTGTAGCACCAGAGAAGTCCTAAAGTCAATAAATTACTATTCTTCCTAGTATAACTATAAGTCGGACTAAGATGAATACATTTGCTAAGTTTCTTTCATTGTGAAGACACTGGGATCTGTTTATTTTATAGCCATCATTTTAAAACAAAACTAAATGTACCTACAGCACTCAGGATGACTTGGGATGGTGTACATACTCAGGGACTGAATATTAGAAAATTAAAATTATTAATCCAAGCTATATTTCTTCCAGTCCAGCATTTCTCATGAGGTACTCTGTGTATAAGTTAAATAAGCAGGGTGACAATATACAGCCTTGACGTACTCCTTTTCCTATTTGGAACCAGTCTGTTGTTCCATGTCCAGTTCTAACTGTTGCTTCCTGACCTGCATACAGATTTCT
>NW_011494898.1:2225786-2227137 GCF_000754665.1 Bison bison bison
CAGGTGGTCTGGTATTTCCATCTCTTGAAGAATTTTCCACAGTTGATTGTGATCCACACAGTCAAAGGCTTTGGCACAGTCAATAAAGCAGAAATAGATGTCTTTCTGGAACTCTCTTGCTTTTTCCATGATCCAGTGGATATTGGCAATTTGATCTCTGGTTCCTCTGCCTTTTCTAAAACCAGCTTGAACATCAGGAATTTTACGGTTTACATATTGCTGAAGCCTGGCTTGGAGAATTTTGAGCATTTCTTTACTAGCGTGTGAGATGAGTGCAGTTGTGTGGTAGTTTGAGCATTCTTTGGCATTGCCTTTCTTTGGGATTGGAATGAAAACTGACCTTTTCCAGTCCTGTGGCCACTGCTGAGTTTTCCAAATTTGCTGGCATATTGAGTGTACCACTTTCACAGCATCATCTTTCAGGATTTAAAATAGCTCAACTGGAATTCCATAACCTCCACTAGCTTTGTTCGTAGGGATGCTTTCTAAGGCCCACTTGACTTCACATTCCAGGATATCTGGCTCTAGATGAGTGATCACACCAACATGATTATCTGGGTTGAGAAGATCTTTTTTGTACACTTCTTCTGTGTATTCTTGCCACCTCTTCTTAATATCTTCTGCTTGTGTTAGGTCCATACCATTTCTGTCCTTTATCGAGCCCATCTTTGCATGAAATTTCCCTTGGTATCTCTAATTTTCTTGAAGAGGTCTCTAGTCTTTCCCATTCTGTTGTTTTCCTCTATTTCTTTGCACTGATAGCTGAGGAAGGCTTTCTTATTTCTTCTTGCTATTCTTTGGAACTCTGCATTCAGATGCTTATATCTTCACAAGCTGGAATCAAGATTGCTGGGAGAAATAGCAATAACCTCAGATATGCAGATGACACCACCCTTATGGCAGAAAGTGAAGAGGAACTAAAAAGCCTCTTGATGAAAGTGAAAGTGGAGAGCGAAAAAGTTGGCTTAAAGCTCAACATTCAGAAAACGAAGATCATGGCATCTGGTCCCATTACCTCATGGGAAATAGATGGGGAAACAGTGGAAGCAGTGTCAGACTTTATTTTGGGGGGCTCCAAAATCACTGCAGATGGGGACCACAGCCATGAAATTAAAAGACGCTTACTCCTTGGAAGAAAAGTTATGACCAACCTGGATAGCATATTCAAAAACAGAGACATTACTTTGCCAACAAGGGTCCGGCTAGTCAAGGCTATGGTTTTTCCTGTGGTCATGTATGGATGTGAGAGTTGGACTGTGAAGAAGGCTGAGCACCAAAGAATTGATGCTTTTGAATTGTGGTGTTGGAGAAGACTCTTGAGAGTCCCTTGGACTGCAAGGAGATCCAACCA
>NW_011494898.1:2227237-2253430 GCF_000754665.1 Bison bison bison
GATGGCATCACTGACTCGATGGACGTGAGTCTGAGTGAACTCCAGGAGTTGGTGATGGATAGGGAGGCCTGGCGTGCTGCGATTCATGGGGTCGCAAAGAGTCGGACACGACTGAGCGACTGAACTGAATTGAAGCTATATTTATACCTCTGTTGCTCCTTATATCCATGATTAGAGGGGTTTTTCTCAGAGTTATTACAGTCACTACAGCTTTTCATGCCTTTTAAACTTTGAGCATTAGGTTTTTAAGTAATGTTCTAACTTAGTTAATACTTTCACTAGAAGCAACTTCTCAATTGATGTTTCAAAATATGGCTTTACCCATTCAAAAATTTCAAAAAGGACAGTGATGAATCTTCTGCTGTTGATTTTCTCTTATAGACAACATCAGTTTACACATTAAATTACACTCTCAGATTTATGGAGAAATCTACATTGTACTTTTGTTGTTGTTCAGTCACTCAGTCATGTCTGACTTTTTGTGACCCCATGGATGGCAGAACACCAGTCTTCCCTTTCCTTTACCATCTTCTCGAGTTTGCTCAAACTCATGTCCATTGGGTCAGTAATGCCATCCAACCATCTCATCCTCTGTTGTCCTATCTTCTCTTGCCTTCAATCTTTCCCAGCACCAGGGTATTTTCTAATGAGTCAGCTCTTCACATCAGGTGGCCAAAGTATTGAAGCTTCAGCTTTAGAATCAATCCTTCTAATGAATATTCAGTATTGATTTCCTTTAGGACTGACTGGTTTGATCTCCTTGCAGTCCAAGGAACTCTCAAGAGTCTTCTCCAACACCACAGTTCAAAAGCATCAATTCTTTGGTGCTCAGCCTTCTTTATGGTCCAACTCTCAGATCCATACATGACTACTGGAAAAACCATAGCTTGGACTAGACAAACCTTGGCCAGAAAAGTAATGTCTTTGCTTTTTAATATACTGTCTAGGTTTGTCATAGCTTTTCCTCCATGGAGCAACATCTTTTAATTTTATGGCCACAGTCCCCATCTGCAGTGATTTTGAAGCCTAAGAAAATAAAGTCTGTCACTGTTTCCATTATTTCCCCACCTATTTGCCATGAAGTGATGGGACCGGATGCCATGATCTTAGTTTTCTGAATGTTGAGCTTTAAGCCAAATTTTTCACGCTCCTTTTTCACTTTCATCAAGAGGCTCTTTAGTTCTTCTTCACTTTCTGCCATAAGGGTGGTGTCATCTGCATATCTGAGGTTATTGATATTTCTCCTGGCAGTCTTCTTCCAGCCCAGAGTTTCTCATGATGTACTCTGCATAGAAGTTAAATAAGCAGGGTGACAATATACAGCCTTGACAGACTCCTTTCTCAGTTTGGAACCAGTCTGTTGTTCCATGTCCAGTTCTAACTGTTGCTTCCTGACCTGCATACAGGTTTCTCAAGAGGCAGGTCAGGTGGTCTGGTATTCCCATCTCTGTCAGAATTTCCCACAGTTTATTGTGATCCACATAGTCAAAAGCTTTGGCATAGTCAGTAAAGCAGAAATTGGCTCTCTCTGAGCTTCTCAGATGGTAAAGCATCTTCCTGCAATGCAGGAGACCTGGGTTCAATCCCTGGGTCAGGAAGATCCCCTGGAGAAGGGAATGGCAATCCATTCCAGTATTCTTGCCTGGAGAATCCCATGGACAGACCACAGGATTGCAAAGAGTTGGACACAACTGAGCAACTAACACTTCCCTTTCATACATACATACCTATGATAAAGTTTAACTCATAAACAAAGCTCAGTAGGAGATTAACAACAATAAGTGAAAAAGAAATGCACAATCATAACAATATACTGTAATAGCAGTTATGTGAATGTGGTCTCTCTCAAAATACAACACAAATTTAATGCCTTTTTCATCTTAACTAAGCACTTACGCACTGTGACAACTTTTGCATTTTGAAATGTGAAAGCAAAACTAGCATTAATTTCTTTTTTCTCCTTCACAATTTCACGAATAGATGATTTGCTTTTACCATAGACATTAGTAACCTCAGCATACAATTTTATTATTTTTTTCTTTTTTAAGTGGAAAACTTTCACCTTTTCACTTAAAAGAAACACTTTAAGGCTTCTCTTTGGGATACCCGAAATGCTTGCAATACTACTACTCTTGCACATTAGGGACATTATTAAGTAAAATAAAGGTTACAATGAAACTATGAGCCATGCCGTGTAGGGCAACCCAAGATGGACAGGTCATGGTGGAGAGGTCTGACAGAATGTGGTCCACTGGAGAAGGGAATGGCAAACCACTTCAGTATTCTTGCCTTGAGAACCCCATGAACAGTATGAAAAGGCAAAAAGATAGGATACTGAAAGATGAACTCCCCAGGTCAGTAGGTGCCCAATATGCTATTGGAGAGCAGTGGAGAAATAACTCCAGAAAGAATGAAGAGACAGAGCCAAAGCAAAAGCAACACCCAATTGTGGATATGTCTGGTGATGGAAGTAAAGTCCAATGCTCTAAAGAGCAATATTGTACAGGAACCTGGAATGTTGGGTTCATGAATCAAGGCAAATTGGAAGTGGTCAAACAGGAGATGGCAAGAGTGAACATCGACATTTTAGCAATCAGTGAACTAAAATGGACTGGAATGGGTGACTTTAACTCAGATGACCATTATATCTACCACTGTGGGCAAGAATCCCTTAGAAAAAAATGGAGTAGCCATCATAGTCAACAAAAGAGTCCAAAATGCAGTACTTGGATGCAATCTCAAAAATGACAGAACGATTTATGTTGGTTTCCAAAGGAAACCATTCAATATCACGGTACTTTAAGTCTATGTCGCAACCAGTAATGCTGAAGAAGCTGAAGCTGAATGGTTCTCTGAAGACCTACAAGACCTTCTAGAACTAACACCTAAAAAAGATGTCCTTTTCATTATAGGGGATTGGAAGTAGGAAGTCAAGAAATACCTGGAGTAGAGTTTTGCCAAGAGAATGCACTGGTGTTAGCAAACACCCTTTTCCAATAACACAAGAGAAGACTCTATACATGGACATCACCAGATGGTCAATTCTGAAATCATATTAATTATATTCTTTGCAGCCAAAGATGGAGAAGTTCTATACAATAAGCAAAAAACAAGACCAGGTACTGACTGTGGCACAGACCATGAACTCCTGAGATGGTTGGATGGCATCACTGACTCAATGGACATGAGTTTGAGTAAAGTCTGGGAGTTGATGATGGACAGGGAGGCCTGGAGTGCTGTAGTCCATGGGGTCGCAAAGAGTTGGACATGACTTTGTGACTAAACTGACTGACTGACTGAAGGGTTATTTGAACACAAACACTGGTGTCACAACAGTAGATCAGATAACAAGGAGAGCTACCAAGTGATTTGCTGGACAAATAGATGGTTCACATCCTGGGTGTAAAGGAGCAGGAGTGAGTGAAAGTTCATCATGCTATTCAGAATGGTACAAAATTTAACTCATATGAATTGTTTCTTTCTGGAATTTTCCATTTAATATTTTTGGACTATGGTGGGTAACTGAAACTGTGGAAAGAGAAATAACGCATGAGGCGGGACTATTGTATTATGAATTCATCTGACACAGTTCCCTAAAACTCAAGAGTTCTTTTAACTCTTCAAAGTAAAGTCAATGCATTTCTCCTTAAAAATAAAACAAACTGTAGATTTGTTCTTTTTTTGGAATCAGGAGAGTTCTAGTGCTTATAATGCTTATTTTTCATAGCTGCTTTAGTGCTGTCTCTATTCTCCTCTTTTAAAAGATGTGTGCAGTGAGAATGATTTTTCCACTAGAGTTTTTTCTAAATATTGTTATGTCTTACATGTCTATATTCATTAATCCAATAGTTATTTTTAAGTATCCATTTCTATCAGATATTGTTTCAGGCATTGGGGATATAGCAAGGGGATTAAATAGTCATTTTTCTCTTATTGTGTTTTATGGTGTTCTTGTGTGGGGGAAGACAAACAATAATCAAGAGGTAAATGTATAATGTATTGGAGTATGAAAGTGCTTTGAAGAAAAAATCATCAGAATATTGGGGGTGATAGCTTACATAGGATGGTCAGGAAAAACCTCTTCAATGTGGTATAATTTAAACAAAGGCTTCCAAGAAATGAGGGAGTAAGCCATATGGCTACATTGGGGGAAGGGCTTCCCTTGTGCCTCAGCTGGTAAAGAACCCGCTTGCCAATTCAGGAGACTCAAGAGATGCAGGTTCAATTCTTGAGTAGGGAAGATTCCCCTGGAGGGAGAAATGGCAACCCACTTCAGTATTCTTGCCTGGAAAAACAGAGGAGGCTTGTGGGCTATAGTCCATGGGGTCCTAAAGAGCTGGACATGACTAAGTGCTCATGTACACACACCCTGGGGGAAGAGGAGAAATAAAACCTTTCAATTTATAAAATGCATTACAAAAAGTATTATTTTATTTGAGCTCCACAACAACCATACAAAGATAAATATATATTATTATCATTCTTAATCTTGTGGACATTAAAACTGAGATAAGGCCAAATGAGTTGAAGTTACCTACTAGGAGAATGATAGGAAAGCTGTTACATGGAATCCAAGTCAAATCCTGTTAGCTCAGTAACAAATGTTATTGCTGCTTATTAGGCAATAATAATAACCTTACAATATTAAAAGGTTACAATAATAACCTTACAAAAGTTACTTATCTTCTCTAAGACTCAGTTACTTAATTATTAAAATGGTCATAATATGAGTTGTGACTTCATAGAGCTGTGAGAATTATAAAATAATTTGTATTAAGTCATGATACAATGCTTAGCTTAACAACCCTTGACTCTAGCTCAGGGATTCACATAGGTCAAACTATGTGTGTGTGCTAAGTTGCTTTGGTCATGTCTGACTTTTTGCAACTCCATGGACTGTAGACTACCAGATTCCTCTGTCCATGGATTTTCCAAGCAAGAATATTGGAGTGGGTTGCCGTTTCCTTCCCCAGGGGATCTTCCCAACCCGAGGTCAAACACATGTCTCCTATGTCTCCTGCATTGGCAGGTGGGTTCTTTACCACTAGTGCCACCTGAGAAGCCCTTGGACCAAACCCTATCTGTAGGCTGTTTTTGTAAGGCATGTGAGCTAAGAATGTTTTTCACATTTTAAGTGGTTGAAAAAAAAAACCCAAAAGAACATTATATGAAATTTAAATTTTATTGCTCATGTATAAAGTTTTATTGGAACATGGCCATTTTCATTTATATTTTGTCTATGACTATTTCATCCTGAAATAGCAGAGTTGAGGAGTTATAACAGACACCAGGGCTGCAAAGCTGAATATTTAGTATCTAGGCTTTTACAGAAAAACTTTGGTTGATCCCTGCTCTGAATGCAAGTGCTCAGTTTTGTGGCCCAAGCTATATTTCATTTCATTGATTCTAAGAGTAAATATCTATCACACTTGATTGTTGAAGAGTGATTCCAGATTCTTCTTTTTTCCTAACCCTCTGACAGCTGATTTATTGACAAGTTTTGACAGGTCCATGGATCCAATCATTTCCCTATTCAATTATTACCATTAGAGAGACAATGAGCTTCCCTTGTAGCTTAGTTGGTAAAGAATCTACCTGCAATGCAGGAGACCTGGGTTCAATTTTTGGGTCAGGAAGATTCCCTGGAGAAGGAAATAGCAACCCACTCCAGTATTCTTGCCCGGAGAATCCCCATGGACAGAGGAGTCGGGCAGGCTATAGTTCATAGGGTCGCAAGAGTCAGACACGACTTAGCGACTAAACCACCACCAAAAGAGACAGTATAAAACTGGCCAGTAGTCAAATCAAATATAAAAATAGAACTTTGACCCATAACCTGAAGCAACATGCCCAAGAAACTCACCCCCTTAGGTACAAAAACAGCTCTGTAAGCCAGCCTACTGCAAGTTAGACTTGCAGGAAGCCAGACTGCTATCTTTAGACACAATCCAATAAGATAAATAATAACTTCTATGACAATCAACCCAGTTGGCTAAGATTTCATTAACAACTGAGCTGGTCCCTAATTTTTGTTCCTGCTTTCCATTTAGGACTAACCAGAAAAAGCCAAAGGCTTCCCAGGTGCCACGGTGGTAAAGACTCTATCTGCCATTGCAGGAGATGTAGATTTGTTGCCTGTGTTGGGCAAATCCCCTGGAGTAGGAAATGGCAACCCACTCTAGTATTCTTGCCTGGAAAATTCCATGGATAGAGGAGGCAGGCTATAGTCCATGTGGTTACAAAGAGTTGGACATGACTGAGTGACTGAGCATAGAGAGAAAACCAAATAAGCACTAATTACAAAGGACAACTTGCTTCTCGTTAGCTCACCTCCAACTTCTCCATGCCAGCAGCTGCCAATTGGGGCATTCCTGAAGCCTTCCCTTCTCCTGATTACAAAGCTTTCCCATTCTTCTGCCTGCCTTTGAGTCTCTACAAAAATGAAAGTGATGGTGGCTAACTCCCTTGCTATGTAAAGCTCTGAATAAACAGCCTTTGCTTACCTCACTTAGTTATTTTCATTTATTTCCACACATCACAGAGCGAGCCTCTATCAACTTTTGCCTCCACAATACAGAAGCCACTAAATGGGGTTTTCCGCTCCTGGTCCTTTGGATTTTCTTCTTGCCCCCTTATAATTTGCACCCAGCAGTCAAGTGGTCCTGTTGGAATATTAAATCTGATCATATCAAGCCTGAATTTAAAACCCTCTCATTGTACTTTGAATAAAATCCAAATACCTACCCACACCTAAATGCCCTATAGGGTGTGTTTCCTGCTTACTTAAAAGAATTTTATCATTTGACCATCAACCCCTTTTCATCAAAGTGAAAAGCAAACTTATTCACTTTGCTTTTGTCTTAGTTTTGTTTCTTCAACCCACCAATCTCTGTTGTGCCTTCAGTCTTTTGCATCTATTTCCCAGCTCTTGCAAAGATGGAGTCCTTGCATTTTCAATTCTGCAGGTGACCTTCTCATACCACCCAATCTGAAGTAGTTCCTCCTGTCCCAAGGTTACCCCTTAAGCTTTCTATTGGTTTTTTTTTTCCTTAAAGAACTCATCAGCATCTGAGGGTATCTTGTTTATTTTTCATCATCAGTTTATTTCCCACTAGACCACTCTATACAATAGGAATTCCATCTTGATATCTTGTCAGTTACAGTTGTAGCATAAAGATGATTTTTTTCTCTATTTACATCTCTTTGATCTTATCTTACAACTGAGGAGTGCGCGCATGCGTGTGCGTGCACACACACACACACACACACACAGAGTTGTAAACAGGAAAAAGTTGGTGTTGATAGGCTCTGCTCAAAATCCTCAACAATATGTATAGATTTTTTTCACTGTTGAAGGGACTACACGCTATATCTTATTTGACCATTTTTCTGTCTTCATCTTACCCTGTTTGTACATATTGGCTCCCTTTTTAAAAATAACTCAGATATATATTATTTAACTATTTCCAGTGGGATGGATCTAATATTTTTTTTAACATAAACAATGATACAATAAATATTTCGTTCATTTGTACTACTATTTCTGTAGAACAGTTCAGTTCAGTTGCTCAGTTGTGTCCAATTCTGTGACCCCATGGACTGCAGCATGCTGGGCTTCCTTGTCCATCGCCAACTCCCAGAGTTTACTCAAACTCATGTCCGTTGAGTTGGTGATGCCATCGAGCCATCTCATCCTCTATTGTCTCCTTCTCCTCCTGCCTTCAATCCTTCCCAGCATCAGGGTCTTTTCCAAGGAGTCAGTTCTTTGTATCAAGTGGCCAAAGTATTGGAACAGTATTCAATGAATACTGTGGAACAGTATTCAATGTTAATGTTGTCTCAAAGAGTATGCCTATTTTAAATTTGGTACATATTGCTGAACTGCTTTCTAAAGAGTTCTTCGAATTTCAATGTCTCTTAATAGCTCCTGTTTCCCCATATATCAACAACAATGAATATTGCCAAATTTTTCATTTGGATTAATCTGATGTGTAAGACATGATATTACATTACCACTTTTAATTTTTTCATTCAATATATGAGGCTGAACATATTTACTTATATGTGTTGATTATTTGTATTTTTTTTCCTGTAAATTGGCAGTTCACATCATTGCTCTTTAAAGAAAATTGTATTTTTCTTACTGATTTTTATGTGCTCTTTAAAAAATTCTGACATTATTAATTTTTCTTCTAGGTAAATGTTTCCCACTGTCACTGACCTTTCAACGTTGCTTCTATCTTACAGCTAAATCTATTATTTTTTTTCTTTGTGGCTCTTAGATTTTGTTACTTGTCAACCTAGAACTTCTTCAGTCAAAAATTATAAAAATATTTCCCTGTAGTTCCTTCTAGTAGTTTTACAAATTTTTAATGTTTGGATCATTTGTCCATATAATTTTACCTAACTCTAAGTGATCTAAATAAAATTTTCCCTTGGTAGATAACTAACATTATTGACTGAGATGTCAAATTTCCACCATCAATTTGAAATGTTAATTTTATCTAATACTAAATATCCATATATATATGCATAGTTATTTCTTGAGTTTTATTCTTTCTCTTTCAAGCAAAACTGAAAGAGTATATAAAAAAGTACACAAATTGTAAATAAAAAAGCTTGGTGATTTTTACAAAGCAAACATACATTATAACAATCAGCTATGTCAAGAGATAAAATTATCGCTATTTCAAAAACTTCTCTTTTCTAGGTAGACAATTACATCTCCAAAAATTGACAACTCTATCTTTTAAAAATACTATCTTTCTTTTGCTCCTATTGTATTAAGAAGGTCTCCAGAAATGTTAAAAGCAAGGACCTACTTGTCTTATTTCTGCTTTCAAGGGAATGCCTTTGATCTTTCATTATTAAACATGAGACTTGCTTCAGGTTCTTAATAGATTCTTCCTAATAAAATTACAGATTTTTTTCTTTTTCTATTCAAGTTTATGAAGATTTGAAAAGTCATGTATTGGAGTTGAATTTTTATGAGGCAACAAGCAGAATTGTGCAATGGTGACCTTGTTGTTCTGGTGGACTTGCTTGGACATCAGGCTATCTGGGATAAGGATGCCTCCCCTACCTCAGGAGGAGAGAACTTGGCTTTCACCCCTTGCCACTGTCCCTTTGCAAGAGGGGCTGCAGTGTCCTATTGTCCCAAGGACTTCAGTAAGACAGCTGACTAAACTTTCCAGGTAATTTCTGTAAAGTACTTTCGCTCCAAATCCAGAGAGGCTGATGTTAGGCAGTCTGAGTGTTCTCTGCACCCAAATGCTAGACTTTCATGACTGAATTATAAGGAAGAGAGATGAGGATATGGGGGTGGTAGTAGTGGTGGGGAATTAAGGTGTCGCCACTGGAATAACTGTGCCTTGGGATGGTTGGCCTCTCTGTGACGTGTTGGAGGGATTAGGAATGTCTAACTATGCTGTCTCTCCCTTTGCTAACTACTGACATACTATTTCCCCTTTCCTCTCAAAAGTATATTCCTTAACCTGTATGATGTGACATTGTGGACTTTATCCTGAACTTTGTGGGTACAGATGATAACTCAGATTAGACCCACCAGGTGGGGAAATCACATAAAATATTCAATCATTTAGCAAGATTGTCATATTTTTAAAGCCAATCTGTCAGTGATCTGAATTATATGAATAGATATTTTAATAAAGTACTTTTCTTTTCTTTTTTGTGATAAACTTTAACATGATACAATCCTGGGTCTGATTTGTCAATATTTATTTATCATTATTAAAATCTCTATTCATGAGTAAGAGGAAGCTATTCTATTTCAATAGAAATATGTTGTTTCTTTGTAAACAATAATTCTGACAAAATGTTTGATAGCTTTTCATTTTTATTCTTGTGTTCTGAATAAACTTAAATAACAAAGTTATTATAAGTTTATTAGTTTATTAAATAACAAAGTTATAAGTTTAGTAGAATGGACCAGTAAAGTGGGCCTTGTGCATTTTGGGTGAAAGGTATATATTGATTACATTTTCAATACTTTCTTTTCATTATTATTTTATTTGGATTTCCTATCTCTTTTTAAATTCAAATTTTGTAGCTTCAGCCTTTCTGGGAAATATTCTATAATTGTCCATTTCATATAATCCCTACCTCAAACTACTGAAATCAATATCTATGTTTCTGTCTTTAAAAACTATCTCACAGGTGAAATCTGAAAGGTTAGTAACAGTCTAACCAGGTGAGGGGAAGCATCCAGGTCAGGGAACCACATGTAGAAAAGACATGAGGAGGACTTAGCGAGGACTGGATGAACAGTGTGCCTGGAGCAGCTTCTGTGATGCTTTCATCACGTGGGCATTCATTACTTTTAAGGGTTGCCTCTTTAAACCTCCTGCCATAGAGGACTTGTTCCTTTAAGTCCAGCAAAACCTTTCCTGGTGGCTTCCCCACTAGATGTCAGGAGCCCCATGCACAGATGGCCCTGTGACCCCCATCACAGCTTCTGGATAATCACACATAGCCAGTTCCCTGGCTTTTGCACAGTTCTCCCCACCACCTGCATAATCTTGACTCTGAAGGGGGAAGAAGAGGAGCAGGAATCTGAGCACGTTTCACACTTGGGAAAGCCCCTTTCCCTCGGCACAGGAAGATGACCACGCCAGCCTCTCAGATCTGTCCATGCTGACATCTCAGTATCACAGGAATTGTCTATGGTTATGTTCAAGCCTTGGCCTAAAAGCCGTCTGCCTAATGTCTTCCTGACAATCAGACTTATTCCATGCCTTTGGAGTACCATGATGCTGGCCAACAGGAAAGTTTTAAATTAAGTGCTATTAGTGTGACATGATGGGGACCAGCCACTGAAAGAGCAGAGTGCCCTTTACTCCTGATGCAGGGTCATCAGGACTGATCCGTCATGGATGCCTTTCTGCTCCCCGCTCAACCCCATCAGCTCCTCTCTCAATGGCTAGCTCTCCCCTGGGGGACCAGTCATAAACGGGGAATGTGACTTCCTCCAGGTGTCTCTGAGTGCCCCGGGAAGTCCTTACATCACTCCACGCGGAGAGGCATCTTGGATGTCTGGTCTACTTGGTTCCAACCTGCCCCTCTCCTCCCCAAGTGGTACAACTTTCCTCAGAGCATATTCTCCTGGGGAGCCAAGAATGCTCTCTACAAAAGACACCTTTCTTCCAGCTCTTTCCCCTTAGGCCCGTTCACAGAATTAAAGCAGGGAGGATGGCAAGCATTTCCTGGGTCCTGCCCAATAGGTGCATTCTCTGACATTTTAATTTGGCTATAGGACAATAAAAAGGTGTTAACTTTAAAAAAACAAAACAAAACTATCTCACAAAAAATATCACAATGTTTCTTTTCTTGTTCCTAATTTTATTTATTGATATCTTTTTTCCATAAAAGATTTTCTAAAATTTTTGTTTCTAAAGAACCAGTTTTAAAATTATTTTTTGCTATTTTTCTATTTTTAACATTAATTTTTCTACTATCTTTATAAATATCAACTACCTATGATAAGTTGGTTTTGTTATTAAAATTTGACTTCTTGTATTTAATACTTAGTTCATTTATTTTTAATTCTTTCTTGTCAGCTAATCCATGCATTTAAGTCTATAATATTTTTTGGCTAAGTGCTTCTTTGTTCATCACAAAAATTTCGGCCGTAATTTTAAAATAATCTTTAATATCCTCTTTAATGTAAGTAATTTAGGAGATTACTTTTAAATTTCAAAGAGACAGATTTTATTTTAGCTGTTTTTCATTACACATATTGAACAATTTGTTTTTTGATGCATGATATATTTCTACTTTTTTCCCAAGTCAGTACATTCAGTAACTTTTGTCTCATTTTCCTAAAAATGTCACTGTGTTAAGTTGTATGGATGTATCATAATTTATTTAATCATTACCATATAGGTGGAAATTTAGATTCTTTAGGACTTTGCTCTTGCAAAGAGTCCTACAAAAACATACAGTATCTCTATACATATGTGAAAGTATTTCTTCAGGAGAACACACTAAAATGGGACTCATGGGTCAAAACTTACATTTTGAATTAGGTCCATAAGATTCAATTGGGTTTTAAAAGTCTTTAGACACACACACACACACACACACACACATACATACACACACACACACACACACACACACAATAATACTGTTTCCCTCATCCTCTAATTTTACCATCATTAGATGTTATCGGTCTTTGTGTATGTGTGCCAGTCTGATTGTGCTAGGCAGAATAATGGCCCCCAAAGATGCCCACACCCTAGTTCTCAGAATTTAAAAAACAGTACCTTGAAAATATGATTGAAGTTATGAGTTTAAGATGGGGATATTCTTTTCATTTTCCTATCTATGTGAGTCCCAATACAACTGCACAAGCTCTTAAAAGTGGAAGAGGGAGGCACAAGAAAGGGTCAGAGAAATGCAGTAAGAGAACTTGACCAACTCTTGCTGATTTTAAAGATGGAAGTAGGTAACTGCGAGGCAGAAAATCTGGTAGCTTCTAGAAAGTGGGGATCTGCGCTCAGTTTACAGCCATCAAGAAACCAAGACCTCGGTCTAATAAATGCAAGAAACTGAATTCTACAAACAACCTAAATAAAGAGAAAACATGCTTCCCTAGAGCTTCCAGAAAGGCAGGCAGCCTGCCATCACTTTGATTTTAGCCAGTTGAGATCTGTGTTAGACTTCTGACTACTAGAATTGTATGATAATAAATTTGTGTTGTTTTAAGGTATTGTGCTGTGTCACTCAGTTGTACCCAACTGTTTGAGACCCAATGGACTGTAGCCCACCAGACTCCTCTGTCCATGGGGATTCTCCAGGCAAGTACTGGAGTGGGTTGCCATGCCCTCCCCCAGGGGACCTTCCCAGCCCAAGGATCGAACCCAGGTCTCCCACACTGCAAGCAGATTCTTTATCATCTTAGCCACTAGGGAAGCCCTTTAAGCTACTAAATTGTGATGATTTATTATAGCAGAAATAGAAAACTACTACACTGATGCTTGAATTTTCCTTCCCTAAAGCAGTGAAGTGGACCATTTTGTTTTTAGATCATAGCTTTTTTTTCAAATTGTGAGTAGGAAATGTGATGTAAGCCCTCATTTTAAAATTTTGTTGATATTTCCTTTGAGGCTTAGTGTGCCTGTGTGGGTTCTGTCTCCTGACTTAATTCTGATTGTCACTCTAGTATATGTAAATATTCCATTTCTATTTGAAAATAATGCAAATTCACTATTGGGTTCAAAATTCTTAATTGCTAAGTAGATTGATTAAATCAAACTTGAATAGTTATTCAAGCTGTTTATATCTTTCCTTATTATTATTTTCTACTATTTATTTTCCATTCATTCAGCTTTACATATGCTTATAGTTTTTCTCTTTTCACGCTTTTCTCAGGGTTGGTTAGAATTCTTTTTTCTATTTCATTTTTTTCCCTCTAGGGACCTGGAGTTATATTTTCTATTTCGTTACCACGTACATTTAAGCAAAAATCTAATATTCATATATTAACACTTTTACCGTAAATTTAAACTACACCTGACCTCCTGAATAACATTCTAAAAATTCAGAACTGTGTCTTTGTTTAACCTTCAAAATTAGACACTATTATTATTATTTAATATAGACCATTGTGGTTATGTTTGTTTACACATTAATCGGTTTCTTTTTTCTTTGTCTTTGGTGTACTGCAGATGCACTTCAACTTACAAAGTATGAATTTCTTCTTATCCTATTTGTAATGCATTGTGTTTCTTGTCTTTGTGGTTTCATATTTCTCCTCAGTTCAAGAAAATTCCATCATTGTCTCTTCAAGTAGTGTCCATCTTCCTCATTCTTCGTTCTCTCCTGAGAATTGATTTGATGCACACTGAACCTCTTATTTTATCCTATAGGTCTCTTGATTTCTCTTTCATATCATCTATTCTCTTTATTTTCTGTGTTGTTATTCATCAGTGTCTAAAATGCTTCTTTAATATATATATTGCAACAATTTTATTTTACACTTTCAAAATTCTATTTGCTTATTAAAAAAAAGTCTATTGGTCACTCTGGGGTTTTACTGGTATCTCAGACAGTAAAGAATCCACCTGCAATGCGAGAGACCTGCGTTTGATCCCTGGGTTGGGAAGATCCCCGGAGGAGGGCATGCTAACTCACTTGAGTATTCCTGCCTGGAGAATCCCCATGGACAGAGGAGGCTGGCAGGCTACAGTCCATGGGGTTGCAAATAGTTGGACATGACTGAGCAACTAAGCACAGTCCAGCAGAGCTGGTCACTCTAGATAGTCTCCTGTTGCTGCTCAGTTTGGTATTTTCATTAAAAAATTTTCTTCAACTATAATATAAAAGTTCTTTTATACTATATAGCTGATAATTTTAAATACCTAAAGTTCTTGAGTATTCAAATTTGTTTATTATCGATGTTGATATTCATTTACAGAAACTTGTATACTTCAGTGTTCACATTTCCTTGACTGTAGGCTCATCTAAGTTTGATTTGAATGTAAGAAATTTTAAGGGACTAAATTGATGAGGTTTTCCCCCTAAGATATATTTACTGATGTTTCTTCTGGAGACTAGTGGATCCTAGTTACTTTAAACCAAGTATGTGGTCACATTGGTTCTCTTGGGCCTGGTGCAGTACTGGTACATTATCTATCCTTCATGCAACCCTACCTTTCAGATTTTCCTAGAACGTACTGCTTCTCTTTCAGTTATAACTTTATTTCTCTTTCCCTTTTGAAGCTTTCTTTACTTTCCTGAAAGATCAATAATGCAGTAAAAAGTTTTACCCTGGATCTAAATGTTTTGTAGTGGAAGGTCCTTCAAGTATCTTTTGCCCCATACTCCCTGAAAGAGAAACTACCTTCTATTTCTAATAGATTTTGAGTTTTATATTTTAAATATGTGTAATTAAGTACACGGCTTCTGCTTTATTAACTACATCAAAGCCTTTGACCATGTGGATCACAACAAACTGTGGAAAATTCTGAAAGAGATGGGAATACCAGACCACCTGACCTGCCTCTTGAGAAATCTGTATGCAGGTCAAGAAGCAACAGTTAGAACTGGACATGGAACAATAGACTGGTCCCAAACGGGGAAAGGAGTACATCAGGGTTGTATATTGTCACCCTGCTTATTTAACTTATATGCAGAGTACATTATATGAAATGCCAGGCTGGATGAAGCACAAGCTGGAATCAAGATTGCCAGGAGAAATATCCATAACCTCAGACATGCAGATGATACCACCCTTATGGCAGAAAGCAAAGAACTAAAGAGCCTCGTGATGAAAGTGAAAGAGGAGAGTGAAAAAACTGGCTTGAAACTCAACATTCAAAAACTAAGATTATAACATCTGGTCCCATTGCTTCATGGCAAATAGATGGGGAAACAATGGAAACAGTGAGAGACTTTATTTTCTTAAGCTCTAAAATCACTGCAGATGGTGACTGCAGCCATTCAATTAAAAGACGCTTGCTCCTTGGAAAAAAAGTTATGACCAACCTAGACAGCATATTAAAAAGCAGAGACGTTACTTTGCCAACAAAGATCCATCTAGTCAAAGCTATGGTTCTTCCAGTCATGTATCATAGTCCATGATCATAGTCATGTATGGATGTAAGAGTTGGACTATAAAGCTGAGCACCGAAGAATTGATGTTTTTGAACTGTGGTGCTGGAGAAGACTCTTGAAAGTCTCTTAGACTGCAAGGAGATCCAACCAGTCAATCCTAAAGGAAATCATTCCTGAATATTCATTGGAAGGACTGTTGTTAAAGCTGAAAAACCAATACTTTGGCCACCTGATGTGAAGAGATGACTCATTTGAGAAGACCCTGATGTTGGGAAAGATTGAAAGGTGGAGAAGGGGATGACAGAGGATGAGATGGTTGGATGACATCACCGCCTCGATGGACATGAGTTTGTATAAGCTCCGGGAGTTGGTGATGGACAGAGAAGCCTGCGGTGCTGCAGTCCATGGGGTCGCAGAGAGTCAGACACGACTGAGTGACTGAATTGAACTGAATTAAGTACATTAATATTCATTACTGTTGTAACATCTTATTATCTTTTATCTGTATAAAACATCATTTTTTATCATATCATATTTAATGCTTTTTCCCCTTCAATAGTTATGTTATCACTTTTGTTTTCTTTTTGTTAGCATTTCCTTACCATTGGTTTGTTTCTCATTCATTAGAATTTTTCATTTTTAAACTTTTTAAAACATTTATTGGTAATTCATCATTTATATTAGACAATGTGTAATATACTTGCACAGTTTCATTATACATGGTTTCATTTCTCATTTTCAGCCTTTCTGGGACCTATCGATCTAAAGATTTGGATTTTCAGTTAAAAGAAATAAGTAATTTAATTATTTTCTCCTTCTATTCTCTTTTTCCTCTTCAGTTCAAAGTTCTAATAGATTTTGGAATTTCTGGATTTAGATAACATTTTAAAAATCATTATTTCTTATGATTTCTTTTTCCATTTGCCTTGCATTATAGGATAACCCCATATTTGAATCCCTCAGTATAATAACTAATTTTCACCTAAATCTATTCCGTCATTCAGCTATTTTATACATGCATGCTAAGTCGTTTCAGTCGTGTCTGACTCTTTGTGGCCCTATGGACTGTAGCCCTCCAGGCTCCTCCCTCTATGGCATTCTCCAAGGAAGAATACTGGAGTGGGTTGTCATGCTCTCTTCCAAGGGATCTTCCTGACTCAGGGATCGAACCTGCGTCTCATGTCTCCTGAATGGCAGACAGGTTCTTAAAACTAGTGCCACCTGGGAAGTGCCTCAGCTATTTTATTAAATTTTAATGTTAGCAAATATGTTTTGAAAGATTCAATTATTCTTTTATTGTGGCTTATATATTTTATTTTACTTTTAAAATACAGAGGCAATATTCTCAAAATTTTCTGAGAATATTTCTAAAATTTAATTCAAAAATTTCTGCTTTTTCCTGCATTGATTCTGATCCCTGGCAATTAGTTCTCTGAGTTCTGTTCATCTCTTATTTTTCTTTCTTTTACATTGCTTGCCTATTGTAATTACTGGTAATTTTTGATTGCTCATTTGTACTTACAGATGAGGGCCTGTAATCTCATGAGTAGCTATGCTGATAGTCTCTGACTGAGGGTTTCTATTCCAGGGACAGTGATTGAAGGTTTCTATTAGAGCTTTCACAGTTTTGTGGAAGTAGGAATTGAGTTTTATGCCCGCTTGGCATTTTTGTTGGGTGGATTTTTCTTTTTTATGAGGAGGCTCTTTGTCCCTTGTAAGGACTGCAAGTTACCTGGGATAGTGTCTCATTTCACTTGTCTTAGCACACAGTTGTTT
Organism: Bison bison bison; assembly: GCF_000754665.1. NCBI lineage: Eukaryota > Metazoa > Chordata > Mammalia > Artiodactyla > Bovidae > Bison > Bison bison. The sequence goes on from NW_011494898.1 coordinate 2,244,590, forward strand.
TCTTCCTGGAATAGAACTAAGTAATGAATGAATCAGCCTCCTTTCTAGGGCCCACCTTTTCTCCCAGCACTCAGTGTTTACAGTCAGGAAGCCGTTTTGTGTTTCTGAGGAAAAACTCACTAGCATGGTGGGGTACTCTCTTTTGTGATTTTTACCTCTTTCTGAGGCTTTGATTTCTTATCCTTACTAGGTTTTGTCCAACATTCATACAACACAGACACACACACACACACACAATCTCTCTCTACCTCTGGCCCAAATGCTATATATGGCAGGGTCTGCCAGAACTGGGGAGTGAACTGTATATGCTCAGGTCACAAATCTATATAGCCTTCCAAGACCCTGAAGGGCCCTGGACAGTCACCCAGGCCCAGGCTTCTAGCATGAAACCCTGGGATCCCCATCTGACATCTGCCAAGATCCAAGGCCATAAGCAACTTCAATGAGCCATTTTATTCTGAAATTAGAAAATTAGGTCAGGCAGTCAGAGGACCTGAACAGGAGCCTGCCTGATAATACCCAATGCTGTCAGCTTTTGCCATCTCTTTCTCTTCTTCCAATAGACCTGAGTACAGTGACTTCCAAAGACCATTTGCCTATATGTCTATGCAAACCACAGACCATGTCACACTCACCTGCCTAGAGCCTCCAATAATTGAAGGAGGGGCACTCAAGCTCTGTGATTGCCTGAACACACGCAGACCATGGGCCCATACAGGATTGGCGGGACTCTCTCTACTCTCATATCCTGGAGAAAGGCTCATTAAACCTACAGCCTATAGCATGTCTACATTTCACTGACAACCTTCCAAAACAACAGCCTGATGCCCTGAATTATGGCAGAGCAAACAGTCTCACTTCAAGACCTGGGCAGCAACCTCATTGAATGAAACAGCCTTTCCAGTAGAAGTTGAGTCCAAGGGAATAAATGGCCCTTACTCCCTGAATCCAAGGGGTACACTAAGGAGTACACAGACTGTGGCGCTAGGCACCTTGGGCTCCTCATCTGGATACTGCTTTGTAGAAAAAGCAAGATCCTCCAAGTAGGGAATAAAAAGAGAAACACACACACACACACACATGCTCACACATGAAAAACAAAGAAGTCCCAGACACTCACCAATATCCTCAGAGCTAGTTGCTTGTGTGGCAGCTACAGAGCATCTAAAATTCGTGGCAGGGGGTCTCTGTCCCTCCTAGAGCACTTAACCTTGAAGAGCAGCCTCAGGGCATTGCTCTCTCTTTCTGACCCAGTCCATCTATCAGTACCAGTGATGGGGGAGCTGGCTCCTTCACCCAAGTCTCTCAGGAAATAGTCTCGTTTGAATACCAAGCAGAATGCTCAAAGAATGGGGGATGAGGCCAGGGCTGGAGACACAGCCAAGTCCCAGTGGTTGTGCAGTGTGGAGTTTCCCAGGAAGGCAAACCACAGTGCAGTTGGAACTTGCAAGGTGAGGTACGTGACTTCGGCTGTGTGGGGGAAATAAACGCGGGTCCCAAGACGGGGGCAGGTTGGGCTGGGATGCGCCAAGCGTCTAGGGGTGGCTCAGAGTATGGAAAAATGATTCCCTGAGGTGGTGCAGCAGACATGACGCACCTGAGGAGGGAGTCTGATCTCGCGGGATCTCGGTAGCCGTACAGGTGCGCGTCAGGGGAGCCTGGGATGAGAGACACAGGTGCCCCAGTGCCGAAGGTTCCTCCCTTCAGACTCGTCTGTGAGGAGTTTGGCTTACCTCGCCTATTGCACAATGCCTAAAGCTCTGGGGGCTTCTTGACCTTCTCTAGTCAGAATCACAGAGCAGTGGCAGCTCAACCCAAAGGTCCGAACAGGTAGGGACAAGGTGCTTTGACCCAAAGGCACCTGAGTGGGACCCCAAACTCTAGTCTTCGGAGAGCCTGAAGTTGCCGGGGGGCGGGGGGCGAAGGGGAAGCGACACCAGCCTCTGTCTCTGAACCCGGAGTCCACTTTTTGTCCTCTGCCAAGGCTCAAGGCCACAGCAACCTGCTGCTGCTGCTGCTAAGTCACTTCAGTCGTGTCCGACTCTGTTCGACCCCATAGACCGCAGCCCATGAGGCTCCCCCGTCCCTGGGATTCTCCAGGCAAAAACACTGGAGTGGGTTGCCATTTCCTTCTCCAATGCAAAGTGAAAAGTGAAAGTTAAGTCGCTCAGTCGTGTCTGACTCTTCACGACCCCATGGACTGCAGCCTACCAGGCTCCTCTGTCCAAGGGATTTTCCAGGCAAGAGTACTGGAGTGGGTCGCCATTGCCTTTTCCGACAGCAACCTGAATGCATTCTAATCTTAACAAACAAACAAAGAAACAAAACACAGCCTTTTTGGGAGCTGTAATTCATGTAGTGTACATTTCACCCATTTAACCTGTACAATTCAGTGGTTTTTAGTATACTCAAAAGTTGTGCAACCATTGTCACTATGGAATCCCAGAAGAGTCCCATTTTATCACTCTCAAAAGAAACCCCCTGTATTGGCAGTCACTTTATGTTTGTTCCTCCGCTTAGCCTAAGGCAACAATTGATTTACTTTCTGCCTTGGTGAATTCATCTATTTTGGAGATTTCATATGAAAGGAATCATACAATATGTGTTATTTTATGTTTGGTTTCTTATATTTAGGATAATGTGTTCAAGGTTCATCTATATTGTAACATACATCAGTATTTCATTCCTTTTTATGGCTGCATGACATTCTGATGCATGATTATACTACATTTGTTTATCCATTCAGCAGTTGATGGACATTTGGACTATTTTAACCTTTTGACTTTTATGAATAGTGCTGTTATAAATATTCATATGCAAGTTTTTGTGTAGAAATATGTTTTCTTTTCTCTTGGAATATACCTAGGAGAGGAATTGTTGGTTCATATGGCAACTCTATGTTTAATTTTTGAGGAACTGCCAAACTGTTTCACAAAGAGGCTACACCATTTTACAGCCCCACTAGCTATGTATGAGGCTTCCAGTTTCTCCATGAACTTGGCAATACTTGTTATTGTACATCTTTTTAGATTATAGTCATTTTAGTGGTCATGAATCAGTACCTCACTGTGTTTGAGAACCTAACTTATTAAGTGTTTTTTCATGTGCTTGTTGGCCATTTATATATCTTTGAAGAAATGTCTATTTAGAATCTTGCCCATTTTTAAATTGGGAATTTTTCTTTTTATTATTATTATTGTGAGTGTTCTTTATGTATTCCAGATACAAAACTGTTGTTATATATATGATTTGTAAATATTTTATTCCATTCTGTGGGTTGTCTTTTTATTTTTTGAGGTGTTCTTTTGGACATAAGCATTTTTAATATTCATGATATCTATCTACCTATCTACTTATATATTTTTTGGTTGCTTGTGCCTTTCATATCTAACAAAGATTTTCTTCTATTTTTTTCTTCTAAGAATTTTAAAATTTTGGTTCTTAAATTTAGGTCTTCATATGTATTGAGTTAATTTTTGTGTGTGGTGTGAAGTAGTGGCATTTTTATAATAATTTTCTTTCATCCTTTGGATATGGTTTTTTAACAGTTTTTTTTTTTAGCATAATTATATTAGCTGATTTGAAGTCTTTATTTAGTTAATTTTATGATCTATGTTTCTCAGGAACTGTTTTTTTTTTTTTTTTAATTGATTTTCCCCCTGTGTGTTGGCCATAGTTGCCTATTTCTTTGAGGATCTTATACTTTTTTGTTGAAATGTTGACATTTAAAATAATACAATGCTATACTTTTGAGTAATAGACTCCTACCACCTCCAGGGTTTGTTGTTGTTATTTGCTGACATTTGTGTTTATTTGTGACTTTTCTGGAATAATTATATAAAGTCTGTGTTCTTTGTTATATCTGACCACTGACGTCTCCACTTGGTTACCCTAGTGGTCAGCTCAAAATTGGAGAGAGATTTCCTTAAATAATTTGTATAGGTAAATCTTCCAATCTTTGCTAAAGGGCTCTATGTGCATATTGGGTCATGCCTGAGTGCTCTAATGGATTGCTTATAACTTTGCCTTGGCTTTAACTTTCTGCTTGTGCAGAGCCTCAAGTTCAGTCAGAGGTGAGAGATTAATATGTTCTTAGGTACTTACTGGGCACGCACACATTCCTCAACATGATGTGGCCTTCTAGATTCCAGTAACATGTCAGAGCTTTTCAAAGCCCACTATGGACACATTACCCAGTTTTTTCTTTTAAACTTTTTTGGCTGTCCTCTTGGTAGTCCTAGCTGAAATACCACTTCGAGCATCTGCTGATTAGACAATTCCTACATTGTTGTTCAGTTACTGTCTGACTTTTTGCAACCCCATGAACTGCAGCACGCCAGGCTTCCCTGTCCTTCACCATCTCCCAGAGCTTGCTCAAAATCATGTCCATTGAGTCAGTGATGCCATCTATTACATTTATCTCATCCTCTGTCACCCTCTTCTCCTCTTGTCCTCAATATTTCCCAGCATCAGGGTCTTTTCCAATGAGTTGGCTCTTTGCATCAGGTGGCTAAAGTATTGGAGCTGCAGCTTCAGAATCAGTCCTTCCAATGAATACTCAGGGTTGATTTACTTTTAGGACTGACTGGTTTGATCTCCTTGCTGCCTAAGTGACTCTCAAGAGTCTTCTCCAGCACCAACATTCAAAATCATCAATTCTTTGGTGCTCAGCCCTCTTTGTGGTCCGACTTTCACATCCATACAAGACTACTGGAAAAATCATAGCTTTGATTATATGGATCTTTGTTGGCAAAGTGATGTTTCTGCTTTTTAATATGCTGTCTAGGTTTGTTGTAGCTTTTCTTCCAAGAAGCAAAAGTCTTTTAAGTTTGTAGCTGCAGTCCTCGTTTACATTGGTTTTGGAGCTCCCCAAAATTAAATCTGTCACTGTTTCCACTTTTCCCCCATCTATTTGCCACGAGGTGATGGGGCTAGATGCCATGATCTTCGTTTTTTGAATGTTGAGTTTTAAGCCAGCTTTTTCACTGTCCTCTTTCACCTTCATCAAGAGGCTCTTTATTTCCTCTTCACTTTCTGCCATTAGAGTGGTATCATCTGCATATCTGAGATTTTTTATATTTCTCCCAGAAATCTTGATTCCAGCTTGTGATTCACCAGCCCAGCATTTCACATGATGTACTCTGCATAGAAGTGAAACAAGCAGGGTGACAAGATACATCCTTGACGTACTCCTTTCCCAATTTGGAATCAGTCCGTTGTTCCATGTCCAGTTCTAGCTGTTCCTTCTTGACCTGCATACAGATTTCTCAGGAGGCAGGTCAGGTAGTCTGGTATTCCCATGTCTTAAAGTATTTCTCAGTTTGTTGTGATCCAGACAAAGGCTTTAGCATAGTCAATGAAGCAGAGGTAGATGTTTGTTTGGAATTCTCTTGTTTTTTTCTATGGTCCAATGGATGTTGGCAATTAGATCTCTGGTTCCTCTGCCTTTTCTAAATCCAGCTTTAATATCTGGAAGTTCTTGGTTCACATACTGTTGAAGCCTAGCTTGAAGAATTTTGAGCATTACTTTACTAGCGTGTGAGATGAGTGCAATTGTGCGGTAGTTTGAGCATTCTTTGGCATTGCCTTTCTTTGAGATTGGAATGAAAAGGGACCATTTCCAGTCCTGTGGCCACTGCTGAGTTTTCCAAATTTGCTGACATATTGAGCATAGCACTTTAAGAGCATCATGTTTTAGGATTAGAAACAGCTCAGCTGGAATTTTATCACCTCCTCTTGCTTTGTTCATAGTAATGCTTCCTGAGGCCCACTTGACTTTCCAGGATGTCTGGTTCTAGGTGAGGGTTATCGCAGTCATTAAGGTCTGTTTTTGTACAGTTCTGTGCATTCTTGCCACCTCTTAATCTCTGCTGTTTCTGTTAGGTCCTTGCCGTTTCTGTCCTTTATTGAGCCCATCTTTGCATGAGATGTTCCTTTGGTATCTCTTTCTTGAAGAAATCTCTATTCCATTGTATTGTTTTCCTGTACTTCTTTGCATTGTTCCCTTAAGAAGGCTTTCTTATCTCTCCTTGTTATTCTCTGGAACTCTGCTTTCAGTTGGGTATATCTTTCCCTTTCTCCTTTGCCTTTTGTTTCTCTTCTTTTCTCGGGTGTTTGTAAGGCCTCCTCAGACAACCACTTTGCCTTCTTGCATTTCTTTTTCTTGGGGATGGTTTCAGTCACCACCTCCTGTACAATGTACCTTTGTCCACAGTTCTTCAGGCACTCTGTCTACTGAATCTATTTCTTTGAATCTATTCGTCACCTCCACTGTATAATCATAAGAGATTTGATTTCAGTCATACTGAATGGCCTACTGGTTTTTCCTACTTTCTTCAATTTAAGCCTAAAGTTTTCAATAAGGACCTGATGATCTGAGCCACAGTCATTCCAGGTCTTGTTTTTGCTGACTGTATAGCGCTTCTCCATCTTTGGCTGCAAAAAATATAATCAATATGATTTTGATTTTGACCATCTGGTGATGTCCATGTATAGAGTTGTCTCTTGCCACATTAAATATTGTTGATTGTTTTTAAGAAACGCCCAGGAGGTAAATCGTTTTTCATAGGATACCCTCTGCATCAGGTCGAAATAAAGACATACCTTGTGAATGGTACTTTTTAGGGAACTGGTAGGTGATATACTGATATTCTAGGGGCTTAGGGCTTTTGGAGGAGTTCCAAACCCATTCGGTGCTCTACAGACTCAGGGATTTCACAGCTACTGTTGTTGGGAAGTTGTTGGTTTTCAAGTTTGGGAAGATTGGGAAGATAGGATTAAGTTCAGTTCAGTCACTCAGTGATGTCCGACTCTTTGCGACCCCATGAAACGCAGCACGCCAGGCCTCCCTGTCCATCACCAACTCCCGGAGTTCACTCAAACTCACGTCCATCGAGTCAGTGATGCCATCCAGACATCTCATCCTCTGTCGTCCCCTTCTCCTCCTGTCCCCAATCCCTCCCAGCATCAGTCTTTTCCAATGAGTCAACTCTTTGCATGAAGTGGCCAAAGTACTGGAGTTTCAGCTTCAGCATCATTCCCTCCAAAGAAATCCCAGGGCTGATCTCCTTCAGAATGGACTGGTTGCATCTCCTTGCAGTCCAAGGGACTCTCAAGAGTCTTCTCCAACACCACAGTTCAAAAGCATCAATTCTTCGGCGCTCAGCCTTCTTCACAGTCCAACTCTCACATCCATACATGACCACTGGAAAAACCATAGCCTTGACTAGCCGGACCTTTGTTGGCAAAGTAATGTCTCTGCTTTTGAATATGCTACTTAGGTTGGTCATAACTTTCCTTCCAAGGGGTAAGCGTCTTTTAATTTCATGGCTGCAGTCACCATCTGCAGTGATTTTGGAGCCCCAAAAAATAAAGTCTGACACTGTTTCCACTGTTTCCCCATCTATTTCCCATGAAGTGATGGGACTGGATGCCATGATTTTAGTTTTCTGAATGTTCAGCTTTAAGCCAACTTTTTCACTCTCCTCTTTCACTTTCATCAAGAGGATTTTTAGTTTCTCTTCACTTTCTGCCATAAGGGTGGTGTCATCTGCATATCTGAGGTTATTGATATTTCTCCCGGCAATCTTGATTCCAGCTTGTGTTTCTCCAGTCCAGCGTTTCTCATGATGTACTCTGCATAGAAGTTAAATAAGCAGGGTGACAATATACAGCCTTGATGTACTCCTTTTCCTATTTGGAACCAGTCTGTTGTTCCATGTCCAGTTCTAACTGTTGCTTCCTGACCTGCATATAGGTTTCTCAAGAGGCAGGTCAGGTGGTCTGGTATTCCCATCTCTTTCAGTATTTTCCACAGTTGATTGTGATCCACACAGTCAAAGGCTTTGACATAGTCAGTAAAGCAGAAATAGATGTTTTTCTGGAACTCTCTTGCTTTTTCCATGATCCAGCGGATGTTGGCAATTTGATCTCTGGTTCCTCTGCCTTTTCTAAAACCAGGTTGAACATCAGGAAGTTCACGGTTCACGTATTGCTGAAGCCTGGCTTGGAGAATTTTGAGCATTACTTTACTAGCGTGTGAGATGAGTGCAATTGTGCGGTAGTTTGAGCGTTCTTTGGCACTGCTTTTCTTTGGGATTGGAATGAAAACTGACCTTTTCCAGTCCTGTGGCCACTGCTGAGTTTTCCAAATTTGCTGGCATATTGAGCGCAGCACTTTCACACCATCATCTTTCAGGATTTGGAATAGCTCCACTGGAATTCCATCACATCCACTAGCTTTGTTCGTAGTGATGCTTTCTAAGACCCACTTGACTTCACATTCCAGGATGTCCGGCTCTAGGTCAGTGATCACACCATTGTTATTATCTGGGTAGTGAAGATCTTTTTTGTACAGTTCTTCTGTGTATTCTTGCCATCTCTTCTTAATATCTTCTTCTTGTGTTGGGTCCATACCATTTCTGTCCTTTATCGAGCCCATCTTTGCATGAAATGTTCCCTTGGTATCTCTAATTTTCTTGAAGAGATCTCTAGTCTTTCCCATTCTGTTGTTTTCCTCTATTTCTTTGCATTGATCGCTGAGGAAGGCTTTCTTATCTCTTCTTACTATTCTTTGGAACTCTGCATTCAGATGCGTATATCTTTCCTTTGCTCCTTTGCTTTTCGCTTTTCTTCTTTTCACAGCTATTTGTAAGGCCTCCCCAGACAGCCATTTTGCTTTTTTGCATTTCTTTTCCATGGGGATGGTCTTGATCCCTGTCTCCTGTACAATGTCACAAACCTCATTCCATAGTTCATCAGGCACTCTATCTATCAGATCTAGTCCCTTAAATCTATTTCTCACTTCCACTGTATAATCATAAGGGATTTGATTTAGGTCAT